>NW_005842303.1:1402020-1415339 GCF_000455745.1 Alligator sinensis | reverse complement strand
TGTGAGACGAGGAGCCAGTCACCGCTGGCAGCGTGGTGGCGGCCGGGCCTCCAGGTAAGCAGCAGCGCCGCGTGCAGACTCAAGCCCTGACCCCCCCTCCCCACCCGCGTATAGTTGAATTCGCGCAAGTTAAATGCGCGTAAGATGCGGGATGCCTGTATGCTGCACAGATAATAGCATTCACAACCACATAGCTAGAGAAGAACAGACGATCAGACATGTATTTATACCTTCAGGTTCTACTGTGCTTGTAAAATACAGGCACATTTTCAGTCCAACACAAACCGTACCCTCAAAAGAGGTTTGCCTTTTTTAAGGCTCAGCTCAACCCCATGTGCTACATCTGGCCCCAACCCAATGCCGCACAAAATGTGCACTGGATCTGGCTGTGGAGCACCCTGGCACATGAGGATGTTTTGCGGGCCGGGAGCGATCCGGGGCCCTTTTTTCGCGCCGCGGGCTGTGGCCAGCAGCCCGGACACGCTGGGTCAGAGAAAGCAGGCGACACGCTAGAATTAGGCACAGACGCGTAATGGTTGATTCAAGATTGTTTACTTACACCGTAGATGGTCACAGTGTAGGCTGGACAGTTTCCCAGGTAAAGCTCCGCTTAAATCCTCGTTTGAGGACTCGGACAAAAACTCTCACTCACATGGAGTTGTCGAGGCTCCGTGGATCCTTTTTTGCGCGCAGGGAGAGGGATACGTTGAGGATTGCGCTCGGCGATGGGGAGAGGCTAGAGGCTGATCAGACCTCTGTTGCCTTCTTGAAATACGCTGGGTACAATAGGCTCCGCAGCGCTTAGAGATCTTCACAAGATGTGAAGTCTCCTCCTCCTGATGTTCGTGGAGTCCTCCAACTTGGGCGGAAACCACTCAAGCTTTTTATACGGCTAGCAAGCCAATCACTAGCCGCCACGTGGGAATAATTTAGAAACAGCCAATAGTGGGGCACAAATTTAAATACAAATGGCGGGAACTCCTTGCAACGTGCATTTCTATGCTGCAAAGAAGAAATGCACCCCGCAAAGAAAGCTTCAAATTGGCAGGAAAATAATTCAGTGGTGCCAAAGCGCACACAAAACAAAAATCACACCCTTGGGTTGTGACAGATGTCATCTGGCCCATGGCACTCCCCAAGGCCTGGCAACTTAGCCATGAAGGAGCAGTAGCAGCATTAATTGCTGCAGCTTATCTTCCAGGCCTGAGACAGTTAATACTGCCACCACTCCTTTGCTGACAAATTTCCTGGGCCAGATGACAGCCCTGCTAGATTGATTCAGCCCATGGGTCAAAGGTTGAGCACCACTGATCTGTCTTTCTTGAAAAGCAATACCCACAATTAGACATAGGCCTCTTGTTAAGGCCTTAGTAGTGCTGGATAGAATGAGAGCATCACTGCCCTCGACTCCTGGATCACATTCCTTTTACTGTAACCCAATATGTTATAGCCTTTATTTTTTTTTGCAACAGCAGCACACTGTTGACTCATATTCAGCTTGTGATCAATTATAATCCCCTGGTCCTTTTCTGCAGTACTTACACCTAGCCAGTAGTTCCCCATTTTGTACTTGTGTGTGTAATTGTTGCATCCTAAGAGGCAGGACCCTGCATTCATACTTATTGAATCTCATTTGATTAATTTTAATCCATTTTTTCCAGTTTATCCAAGTCATTGTGAGCCCTGTCCTCCAAGGTAGATAAAAGTCCACCCAGCCTGGTGCCACCTGCAAGTTTGCTAACTGTGCACTCAAGCCTATCCTCAAAAGCATTAATGAAAATACTAAATGGTACCAGACCCAGAAGCTGATGGGGAACCCCCACTCAACACTTCCTCCCAACTAGACATTGAGCTATTGATGGCTAGTCTTTGAGTACGTATGTTATCGCAGTTATGTATCCATCTTACAGAGTTTTCCTCTAATGTGGTGGTTCTCAACAGGGGTATCTGTGGTAATAAGCCCCTTCCAAGGATGTTGCAATGTAGGAGGCACATCAGAAAGTAGGTGCAGCTGGAACCCACTCTTTTCCTGCAGCCCTTCCTAGTCTATATGCTCCTCCCAGGAATAAATGTGTTCCAGGCTGTCCTGCACCCTCTAGTTCCATGAGAAGCAGGCAGGGTTGAAGCAGAAAGAACTGTGGCTGTGGCAAGATCACAGGTTCTGGCTGCAGCCCTTTATGCTGCCTGTCCGGAGAAGCAGCCCTTTGCATGGCTTGCTCGGAGAATCTGGGGACACCCAGGGTAGATAAGACCACCCTCCTTCCCCTTGCCCTCCCCCCCACCTGCCTAGGGAAGTTTTGCCCAGGGCACAAAACTCAGTTATGCTTCTGCTGTTTCCTGCTTTAGGCTTATCAGAAAACCCTAATGCATTGAAGCATGTGGCAGTAATTTGGTTGAGAACTACTGAGGTAAGCAGAGGCAGCACAACTGTGGTTCTCAACCAGGGATACTACCACATTTAAATAGAGCTGTGGAGGGTGTACTGCTTTTAAAAAGACTAAGCACCACTGCTCTAGCCTATATTTCCTTAGCTGACAGATGAAAATGGCTTGGAAGACAAAGCCCCTTTCATTGTAGAAGAAAAATCAGGTTGGTTAGGTATAACTTATCTTGACAAGGTGACTTTGTCAGCTTTCCAAATCTCCCTGCTAGCCTCTAACTTTTTAAAAAACCAATATCTTGATGCTCCATAATCCATCTGGATATCAAGGCCCAATCCTCCTCCTTCACATTTTTGGTTTGTTTTTTTAAGATGGGCACTATATTTACGCTTTTCCAGTCTTCTGGGATCCCACCTGACCTCCACGAATCCACAAGGAAGATAGGACATGAGTAGACAAAGTGGGGGCCCTAAATTGAAGCAGTGAGTTTAAAAAAAAACACTACTTCAATTTAGAGCTGATTAAACCCCCGTGTCATGCACACACCCCGCTGACTCATCTGCCTCTCCAGAAGGGAGGGGAGGGCGAGCTGCCAGCGGGCAGAGCAGTCCCTGGGCCGTGTGGGGGCTGGTGCTTCCCTCCATGGCAGTGGCGGCTCTTCCCCACCAGGAGGCCCCCATCTGCAGGCACCCAGCTCAGGCGGTCCCAGTGGGCACCACAGCCACAGACAGAAGCACTGGACCTCCGCACAGTTCAGGCAGGCTCCGGAAAGGGGTGGAGAGGTGGGAAATGATCAGGCTCACTGCTTTTCTTGGGTGGAGCCTGCCTTCCTGGGCTGCTGCCAGGCTGCCTGCAGGGCTTCCTGCAGAGCCATGGAGCTGCACAGAGCCTGGTGCTTCACTCCACGGCTGTAGGGACAGCAAACTAAAACTCCTTGAAGGACTTTTAGTTTGCTGCGCCCCAAGTTGTTTAGGACACATTATGCCACTGAATTTCCTACAGCAGCTGGAATTAATGCACAATACGCCGCCAAGGTGTGCAAACACTGACACCATTAAAGCAGTGCAAAAGCATTTAGCCCACTTTAAAGCATTGTGCGCGTGCGCACACACACACACACACACACACACACACACACCCCTCTTGTTTTGTCTACACACAGCTATAGGCTATGGCTTTGCAATTACTTCAGCCAAATCCTTGAGTACTTATCCTGCCCTGCAGACTTAAAACCCCCTAAATAATCCTTAACAACTTCTTTTCTTTCTCTAGACCAGACTGCTTACATCCTCCCCCTATCCTTGCTGGCAACTCCTTGCTCACCGATTGCCAGGATCATGTCTAAATCTTGTTTTAGTGGTGTCTTATGTTAATTTTTTCTGACTTTAGCCATATGATAAGAAGAGTCCCTGTTTTATCATACTTCTACTGAAAAGAAATGTGAACAATCGCAAAATAATGTGGAAGGTTGATTTTAGCATATCTTGTAAACTGTCTTGATTCAAGGTCACCATGGAGCTGATTTATGAAACAACAAATCAACATGGGATATCTTTGCCCAAGGCTGCTAGACAAGCACATCTGTTCTCACTTTGAAAAATGTTCTATTCTTTGTGGACATCCTATTTTCTTCATGGTCATTGACCCTCTATGGCAATTCCTTAAGTGCAAGGTTACCACTTACATGATACTTTAAACCTCTGGGGCACTTTACAAGCTTATTAATTAACTGAATTTCCAATTGTTTTGTATAAGTCCATCTGAATGAAAGAAGTATTATATACACATACATACATACATACATACATACATACATACATGAAAGGGGGGGAGGGGAAACCAACTACAGGCTTGGGAAATTACTTTTTACCAATGATAACGCAGTCTGTGATGCAGATACTTCATACCACTGAAGATAATGCTCCCAAGAATAGTATATCAATTATGGTCTGGAAGTTGTTTGTTCAAGGTGCTCAATATGAATATTTTGTACATCATCCTGTACTCAGTACTCTTCATGTTGAAATTGGTTATTCTTATTTCTTCCATACTTTTTCATATTTTTGTTAGTGTGAATAGAATGCAAAAATTTTCACTCTAACAAAGAAGTGCTTCTATTTATCAATTAAAGTAGTTCTATAACTATTAACTTTGCTTCTGAGAAACATCTATTTATCAGTAGTATTTGTATTACCATCCATATTTAATGTTTCTGAAGATCTCAAGCATCCCCGGGAAGAACAAAGAGTCTTTCTACTCTATACTATAAAAACACATGCAAGGAGTATTCAGATCTAGATTTATTCAGATCTAGATTTATTTCTTTTTTAGGATTACCTTGCACAGCCAGGTGACACAAAGGAATATTCATAATGGCATAGCTGGTCACAGGAGGGGTCATCTCAGTACAAAGGTACTCTTGATACAATGCAAGTGCTCTTCTCACAGACTTCACATGGCAGGATACTGCGGCTGTGACCTGGGCTCCCCAGCATTCTGTCAAAGCCTGGCTACTGTTACCTCCCAGCAGGCACTTAGGTCTCAATATTTAACCCCAGTCTTATGCATACCCCTTGTGATTTATACTATGCATTGTTTGGCTGCAGCAAAGGGTCAGGCCCTCACTTCTCTATGGGGAAAGAGGAATTCTATCTTCCCGAATCACAGAAGTTCTTTTTGTTTTAATACGCTATTAAAATTGATAACAATGGATAAGAAGACTGTAACTCTATTTCAGAGAGAAACATGAAACTTCAAAAGGAACTAGATGCATTCAGGTTTCAGTTCTCAAAACTGTGTACCCAGCACAGTGAAGTACAATATAACTGCTATTTCTCAAGTAATATCTTTTGTTTCCTTTTGTTCTGTTTGAAATACTTAAAACACATTGGATCTTTCCAATCATCACTCATATTTCTACTCATTCTGCAAGCTATGATTGAGTGCCAGCTTCCCTTATTTAGAATAATTCCACAAATTGTTCCTTTTCCCCCCCTCTCTTCGTATGTATGCAGGAGATTGTAAAGTGCATTTCTACTCTGAAGAGTGATTCTAGAAAAACGACCTGTTCATGTTTCAGAGTTACTCATCTTACAAATCAAAAGATATTTTTGCTAATTTTCAACCCTACTAATTCTCTCTGGCTGTCAGGGCCAAGGTGGGTTTTTCCTTCTTGTCTCACTGGCATTAATAAAGGTTCCACAGACGCAATTATGCTCTCAGTTACATGCATGCAATTCCCACTGAAGTCTAACAAGGTTGCATAGGTGTAACTGAGAGCATAATTTAGTCTGGGAAATTTTTATAGCTAGGAATTACATGGCAGGAGCAAAGAATCTATTTTATACTAGAAACAACGACATTGAGGGAAACAAGGTGTTCAGCACTGCTTGCTTTTTTGCATTCTATTTACCTCTATTTCTTGAAGCACTATTTCTGAAATATGCTCTAGTTAATGAGACAGTAACCTTCCAAAGCTATAAAATATTAGCTCAAGTAACCAACAAAGAACCAAATTCAGCTGACAAAAGCAGGCAGAATTTCACAGGGGCCCTGGAGCTGTCTCTGCTTATGATGAAACTCAATTAGCCACTCAGCTGTAGGCAATGATCCATACCACTGGAAGAGAGGATGGCTGATTACTCCATACACTGGCCCCCTGGGGAATGAAAATCAACTACTGGTTCATTTCTTTGATTGCCAAACCAATGTGCCCACTCATCTCATAACCTTCTTCTATTTGCTCACCATTTAAATGATTTAGCCATCTTACCTTGCGGTGCTCTGTATTTACTGGTTTTCTCCCAACATACCAAGCAATGATGTCCTTTTCGGGTACATAGTCTGCACAAGCACAGGGGAAATGACATGGAGCTCATCAGAGAACGAACAAAAAGATGTCAAGGATGGAACTATCTAATTCGAAGCATAGTCAGCATGACTGACCTCTGTATTTTGTCAGGTGTCATGGAAACCAGGGGCTGTATCAATCAATCGATCAGTTTATGTTTATGACTATTGTCATGACCCAAAAGGCATGATTGTGTGCGCGCACTTCGGCACCAGAATTATCCCCGCCAAGTTGCAGAGCATTGCATGGTAGATTTTCCTGTAGCAAGAGGAAACCCCGGTGCAGGGATGAGTTTCCCGCCTTTTCTGCAGCTTCTTTTGCAGGGTGCATTGCTCATGTTGCAAGAGGAATGCACGGTGCAAGAGTTCCCGCCACCGGTATGCAAATTCGTTCCCCGTGATTGGCTAGTGCTAAATTATTCACACATGGCGGCTAGCGATTGGCCTGTTAGCCGTATAAAAGGCTTGAGCGGTTTCCGCCCAAGCCAAAGAGGACTCCGCATCCATCTCAAGGGGACTCTGGGTACACGGCAGGGTAATAGAAACCCTGTGTGAGATCCAGAGGAGCTTGGCGGCCTGATCCACCGCCCACCTCTTCCCGTCTGCGAGCGCGACTTTTATAAGACGTATCTCCGATTTCGATTTTGGTGGCTCGTTCACCCAGAGCATCCGGAGCTCTGCACCGTGGAGCCTAGCAACCTCCACGTGACCGTCTGTGTTGTCTGTCTGTAACTGCAACTCAATCAAGTTTTCCAGCCTGCACCACTGCCATCTCGGTGTAAGTAAACAATCTTTAAAACTACCACTACGCGTTTGTGCCTAATTCCAGCTCGACGGCCTTCCCTCTCCAACCCGGCGTGCCCGGGCTGCTGGCTACAGCCCGCGTGCAGCACGAAAAAGGGCTCGGGTCGCTCCCGGCCCGCACAACTATAAGGAAAAAGAAGCTGGAAAAAGATTAAGGCATTTTCAAGTATTACTACTGTCAAACTCTTAAATACAGGAAGATTAAGAGCAGGTCTGGCCAATGTCCAGAATGAACAGGAAATCCAATATCAAATCTCTGTTATGAACCAAGTATGAAATACTTCAGGGACTCAAATGTCCTGTCCATTTCGTCAACACCATTGTATTGCTGTATCACAGGTTTTAAAAATTTCACCCTTAGCTCCCCAACTCATTCTTCTTTGCCTTTGATATGGGGAAAATAATAATAATAATTATTATTATTATTCAACACAAACTCAGAGGAGTGTTTCCACATACAGAAAGGATATTGGGTCCTGACTCAGGACACCAAAAAAAAAGGGAAAAAAATAATACTTGAGTCGAGAGACAATCTCAACAAATCAGACAACAAGAAAAGCAACCAAAGGAAAATCTAAAGGCATAAGGAATGAAGTAGAGTGAACTCAAGGTTTTGCTATATTTTCATTCCAATTACCAAAATATTTAAGTAGGACTAGGAATCAAATAAAATTCATTATGTCAGCACAAATGTGCCTATAGTTTAACAAGACACATTTAATTCATACAAGGGTTAGGTCCACTAACAGAAGAATATAAATCAAAAACTGTGTTGTCTCCATATACTTCGTTTAAAAATTACCTTAGGGTACATGGGAGTTCTAGAAGGAAAACTTTGGAGTGCTGAAATGATTGATAGTTTAGTACACAATCCATACCATTACTCAAGTGTGCTTAGGGAGACAGCAATTTTGTACATATTCAATTTCTAAAAATCTTTTTTAGGCTTTTGCCTAATCAAGTGACCTTTAAGCTTCATCCTTCCAAAGCTAACATGCAGAAAAATGAAAAACAGACTACAAGTCTGAAACAGCAGTTGAATGCCTCACTAAAATCACTCTGTAGCTGCTCGCTATGCCAAAGAGCAATTCTATGTATTATCACACTTGCATAAAATGTTCTATATGGTGTGCCTATCCAGAAAAAGACGAGACAAAGGTGTGCATTTCTCAGCCCAATAAGAAAGATGATTCATTGTTAGATCTGCAAGACAAAGTCCTACACACACAGATTTCCTCAATTCTTCACAAAAAGGCATACTAATTCCTCTCTTCCCTCTCAAGAGGGAAGAATTGCCTGTAGAGTCTGAAGTTGATGCAGGGAGAAAGGGGGAACGTTAACACAGACCAAAATAGACAGGATACATCACACCATCTCTGTCACTATGAACATGGAGAGTTATGGAGCAAGCTGTGTAGGCTTTAATGCCAAACAAAGATTTTCATACAAAGAGGAAAGTTTTAGAGCAGCTACCCAGTCACTAACCCCTACCTGTTCAACAAAGCAGCTTTATACACAGCTGAAGAGGAAGTCCCAAATAGAGCATCTCAGATTAAAGCTAGAGAGAGACCCAACCATAAAGACTAGGAGTAGACCAAGGGTGTCAAACATGCAACTCACAGAACCATTCCTTCTGGTTGCTGAAAGTCTGGTGGGCTACCAAAAGTCAGGGACCCCTGCAGAATTCAGGGGCTCTCAACCCAATGGACATGGCCATCTGCAGCTAGCTCTAAGACTCATGGCAGCACCTGCCCCCAGACCCATGGATCTGGTCCAGAAGCCCCCTGTGGTCTGGATCTGGCCCAAGGTAAGTTTGATACCCCTGGTATAGACAAATGTAAAAACTGTATAAATATCACAAGATACCTACACAAGCTGGTAGGATTTCCACCCCCCTCCCCCCGTGCCATGAATTGCTTTAACATTAAGGTATTAATGCAAATTGATCCATACTTTTTCTACACACAGCAGCTTCAGCTTTAAGAGCAACTGATAGCAGTTCTGGCCCACAATGTCACATCAATCTGTTGCTGTATCTCCTCAAGCTTGTATCACTATAGTTCTAGTCAACAGGTATGTATATGAGAAGGGCCTGGAGACTAAGGAAAAGTGCACTGGCCTTCTGTTGTTTATCTGAACAACACAGGCTAGGGCAATGCATCCCTTCTGTACTGCTAATGTGAAAGGAACCCTTCAACCAACGTTAAAACTCCTACTGAACTGCCAGTGAGGCAGGTTAGTGACTTGGGCTGCTACTGATATACCATATAGCTGATATACCATTCAGGGCAATCTACCATTCAGTAGCAGCTCTTTGGAAGGATCCTTTCACAAGTTTTTTTCCTGCATGCCACACTACCCAGACCTCTAATGCAAGTTGGAAAGGTAAGCTGGCAGTGCTAAAAAAACCCCACTGATTGGAATGCTTATAACATTAGATACATCAATATGTTTTGAAGACCCAAGGAAAAAGAGCATTACTGACAAGTAAATTGTACACGTACAAGTTAAACAGTCACATCTGAGGAGATGAGATACATCACAGATTAAATTTTTATTCATGATATTGTACATGCAAGTACTTAGAAGAAACTCTTACATAATGCAAACAGCAAAATTCCTCTTCCGGTGTACATCATGGTCAGTACATTGCATGTTACCTTTTTCCCCCGAAGTGACCCATAAAGAAACAGCACAGTCAGTTAACTAGTTAGTGCAGATTTATGTTATCCATTTTATCCACAGGGGTTCTATGACTTAAAGATTTATAAACAGTTTTGTAAAAAAAAAAAAAAAAAAAAAAAAATCACAGAATTACCTGAGTGCTTGGCTGAGAACAGCACTACCTGGCACCATGTTTCCCACTGCAGAATTTATCTGATAGTGTTTTTGCAAAACATACAGGGGATGTTCATGAAGTGAAGACAGTGGGGTTTCTTTTTCTTATGGTTCAATTACTTGTTTTCTAAGGATGACAGAATTAAATAAAAAGTCTGATGGTAGTCTCTATACCAGTGGCAGAGACAGGGATGGCAGAGAGGAATTAACTAAGAACATTCTGCAGCTTATGTAGGTCCACATACTATGTAAGTTAGACTCTACATATGCATATAAGCTTAACAGATATCACATCATCATCCCACTGACAGCATTCTCCACCATTTTATTCTTAATAAAAAGATATTTTAAATCCAACTAGTTATGAGTTCTTTGTGTATGAAAAACCAAAGCCATTTGAAATACTACTAGAAGACAAACACAAGACTGTGGGTTAAAAAAAGGCACGTGCATGAACATACACACACATGGTTTAGATGGTCATTTAAGGCTCAAGGTTTTATATGAAAGTCACATAAAGCCTAAAGCATTAAAAGAAGAAAGGTTACAAATTTCAGGCTGGTACATACATAATGTAAGTGTTCTTTAACACAAATCAGTACAGTAATCTTAAAAGTGATTCATTAGAGAATAAAATTGTTATACAAAAGAGAAAGACTACCTTTATTACTTTAAAAAGTTTAAATAAAACAGCAGTGTGAAGGAAAAAGTGTGCAGAAGAATAGTTTTGGTTTTCTGAAATAGTTGCATTTTAAAATCTTCTGTTGTCATCAGGCTCTTCTGTTATCAGAAATGCAGTGGGTTAAGATGGTTTCTGTTTTCCCCCCAGATCAGTCTCTCCCTTCATTACTTCTCAGGAAGGTTTACTCCGATGAGTAGAAACGATACATTAGGGCCACAATTATTGCTGCTATTGCTGGGATCACCCAGTTGGTCCATGAACTAGAAGAAATCATAAGAATTATTTCTGTGTCACATCCAACAGCTGATAAATTTTAAAATTTTGACAGACTGGAAGAATCTGCTTCTGTTGAATGAAGAAGAAAGATTACCAAGCAATAATGCAGAGCATTTGGGTTGGTCTAATATCAATGCGAGTGATATGCATGTGCCAGCCGATGTAAGATTCTTCAAAGCTAAGCTCTGAAGTCTGCTGACTTGAAGGCAAGATTCAAGGTTAAAGCCATGGTATTGCCCAGAATGCCTATCAGCTGAAAAGCAGATAGACTGGGTAAGTCTTACCCAAAATAAGTTGCAGAAGGTTCCTTAACTAAAAAGATTCCCTTTTAGATTCTCCTACTATACATAAATGATATTCTTCTATAAATTTATGATTGTGCTGGAATACTAAAATATCTGTACAAACTAATTATAATATATTAACTACTATATCTCAGCATCCTCCATTTTATATCTGAGCTGCTGCATGTCAGTAAGCCAGACAGAACAATTAGCTACCTCTTACTAGAGTAAAATCACTGAATATTTTTTAAATTAGTAGTACTTCTTGTGGTAAGCAGTGACACCAGCTCCCCACCCCCTGCCCGCCTACTACAAAACCTCTCACACTGTGAAACATTCAGACGCAAACATAGATTTTAATTATAAGCACAACAATAGTTTGTGTCACCTTCTCAGGTCCAACTTCTCAACAGTTGCACATAAAAATACCACCCGATTCACTGACTAGGCAAGGGCATCATGAAAAAGGATATTTTATTTTAATTACAACAGAAGCCATGAGCAGAGAGATGCAGTTAGCCATGTTAGTCTGATGTCAAGCAGAAGGCAGGATAGATTTGCATCTTATAGACTAATTAAATTAGAGAGATCTATACAGCACAACCTTTTGTGAACTAGAGCTGACTTCAGCAGATGCTGTAAAAACACGTGCACAGAGCCATACCATACCTGGAATTAGACTGCACTGTAGTAATAAGTGTGTCCTGAAAAACAAAGTCATAACAGATACTTAATTCAAGATGCCACTTTTCCTTTGTTTCTCCCAGAAGCCTAGCTAATAAAATGGGTCTGACATAAGGGCTCAGCTTGCCCCTTTTTCCAATATGTAGCCAAGGGAAGAATATGTATTTAGCTCTCAGACTAGCAAAGTCAAATTTATGGTTACAAGTTTCTGTAGTCACTTTCAAATCAGATATTATTCCGAGTGCATGCTTCCCTGCTACAGTTTGGACCATACTTGTAACACAGATATTACATTAAAAAGCTACTTGGCATTAGTTTCTTATTAGTTAGAGATTTCCTGTAGTCAAGGTTACATCAGGCTCTTTATAAACTGTTTTTGATATATGAAATATCTGTTGGTACTTAAATTTTTCCATGCTTCATTTCTAACTCAGATAAATTATTTTAAAAGTGTTTCAACTACGTGAAGTAGAAAACATCACACATTTTAAAGATCAGGATGCCTTGCCTGCCAATAATTCTATCTAGATATAATTTCAAACTTATATATACACATATTAATGGATAATCCAGGTGGAATAACTTAAGTCACTGATTTACATGAAGTTAAAGTTCTAAAAATAATTTGAAAGCTTCTGCTAATGCAACTTTAGAAAAACTTGTACTGTGAACTCAAATCAGACAGATTTTTAGATATAATCTATTGTTAGGGCTTCTTGTAACAAGCAAGAACTAGATCAATGATTCTTAACTAGGGTACTAGCTGGGGTTGGGATTCCCTTTCAGATCCATTCAAGGGAGCCATGGGGTGACCACACAATGTTTACACTGTTAGGTATGCAAGGATGATTCACAAGATGAACCCAGCGATTTTAAAAAGAAAACCATAGCTGTGATGAGTTCTTTGTAACAGAAAAATAGCTCTATTGTTTTTCCGTAGTCAAGAAAAGAGAGAAGGTAAAAAAAAAAACAAGATCTGGCATTTTCCAAGGGGTGACTCAAATCTATCCAAGGGTGCTCTGAGTCTAAGAGAGACTGAAAATACCACTGACAGAAGATACGGCAGGACTGAGTCTCTAATTAACAAATACTTAAGAATATTATTTTTTCCATAGTTCATATTGTGGTTTCAAGCTAAGAATGTACATACGTATTTTAAAACATTGAGATTATGTATCATGTTTATAATACTATTATTTAAAATATATTGGATACTACAGCAATTTTGTTTGGACTTCCAAAACATGCAAATTACTGTGAAATGCCCCAGCCCTTAAATCAGTCTCTCAGGCCAAAGTTAGGAGTTCAAAGGCCTTGTCACATTACACTAAAGATGTTTTTTTATTTAGATTGTAGTATGCATTATTATGAGTTAGAAAGTTTTCTGAGAAGGGATACAGTAATGCTTACTACATTCTCAGCCCTCTGGACAGCACTGGAGCCACTTGTGCAGTTGACAAACAGCTAATTACTGGACCAAGAACCTCATCTCTTTCCCAATACCACACCTGAACCTTGAAC
>NW_005842303.1:1386092-1402010 GCF_000455745.1 Alligator sinensis | reverse complement strand
GGTGGGCGGGGGGGGGGGGGGGGTGAGGGCTACATCTGATAAACAGCTATTTTTTGATGCCAGTCCCAACACCACACTGGTACCGGTGAAGACTAATAGTATTATCTCCGTGGAGCAGTCCCATGATAGCAAAGCATGTATTACTTAACACCACCTGGATATACGCCTCACCCAAAAAATACTAACTTTAATACCATACGATAGCTCTTGGAACACTTTTTCCTGAACACATGGATGCTTTTGGTTTAAGTGTAGTTAACACTTCCTAAGTGTAACATGAATCAAGGCCTAAGTGAGACAATTTTTACATACTATAAACTTGCAAGAAAAATCCATATCAAATTTGAAATTCTACTAATAAGCAGCAAGAGCAGAACTCCAACATGAATCTTAAGACTCAACAGGAAGAGAACTAACTCATAAAAACTATTTTAGAGATTAAAAAAAAATACTGTAATTCTTACCAGTCTCACAGTAATCCCTCAAAGAGCACAGAGTCTGATTAGTGCAACAAGACGTGCATTATGTAACAAGTTTTTTAAAAACTAGGGTTTGTCTTACTGGAGAGGAGCACATCAAGGCCATGTACAAATGTCCAACTCCAGAGGTGGAAATTTTCCACTGCTAGAAATTATTCTGAGAGGAAACAGTCCAGATGTTCAGTCTGCAACCACTCGTTTTCTCCTGCTCCTTGTGCCTTCCCAAGACTAGAGTGATCTCAGTCTGGGTACAGTGTGGGCTGCTCTAGTCCTCCCATTCTCCCCAGGTAGTTGAGCAGCAGGGCAAAGCCTCCTGCCTGATCCTCATACCAAGGACTCTGGTATAAGAAACAGTTAAGGACTAGCTGGCAGCTGCTTCTTCCCTCACCTCCTAGTCTATATGACAGGTGGGAGCCATTACTTCCTCCACACCTTCTCCAGGCTGGGGTGACCCCCATCTCAGGAAAGCAGGGGAGGCTTTCCCCTGGCTCTGCTTCTCCTGGATCCCTGGGGGAAGTTAAGCCAGGGAAAAGTATGCAGAGAGTCAGTTTCCCAGGAGTGATTTCTACCTTGCTGTAAACAAGTTATTTTTCTCCCGAAGCAGCCATTTTTGCTCCAAGACGAAAAAACTGGAATGTCTTGTGCTAGTGGTTTCTACCACAAGAGCAGCAATTCTCTGAACTCCTACCCATGGTCTATGATGCAATACCGCACCATATAAACAATGGCTTCCTGATCATTTTAAGACAGCAACAGGACTATAGGTGTTGAAATTTAAACAAGTGGCACCAGTAACTCACTGCTTCCAACTTGCTGGTACCACATGAGCAACTCTTTATAAACTTCTTTATAAACTAGCAGTACTTCCAAAGATTATGGGTGCATGTCCTACTATGGTAGATTTAAAACTTTAAAAGCAAAATCCAGGTAGGCTGATGAATATAACAAATTCTTTATGAATAGTAACAAGTGAGTGGTACATGATCTCCCATCTGATGGTTTAGATTTAGACTCCAGGTACCCCTCAAAAAACCCCAAAAAGCCAGTTCCTAGTTTTCACTCAGTTTTTGACTACAGAAAAAAAACAGCAGTTCTTCTGTTCCAAAGAATTCAGAAAGATCACCGAACGTTTTTACCACTACGGACTCCTATTTGAAATCCTCAGGTTTACTTTGAGTCATGCTTGCACACCTAACAGTGGCACCCTTGAAAGGAATTCAAGGCACTTGATCAAGAATCGCTTGTTTAGACTATGATCTCGCATCTAATTGTTTAGACAGGGCTGTGCTTGCCTTGAGCTGGGAGCTTGAGCTTAATGACTGGAGATGTATTTCAGCCCTGATCTTCGATGATTCTATCCTAATTTCATTCCTACTCTATCCATACTACTTAAGTGTGCTAAACATTTCATGCTTGTTATAGTATTTGAGAAGTATTCCTAAGCACCACAATGCAGATGTCAAGGCACTTGGAAAACCTTTAGCTATGCTCAGCTCTTGACATCAACTTTAGCAAGAAATTTAAAATCACTTCTACCTGAAAAATTGTATTTGTATCCAAGACTTTGATTAAGTGACCACAAAATAGGTTAGTTTGTGTACTTGACAGCACTTTCTCCATAGCAAAACTAGGGCTGAAGTATCTTTTGGGCTGTCTGAGAAGTCCCAAAGAAGGCCAATCTGAAACACTGATCATAAAGTCACAAATACCGACATACCACATGTCCATGCTGCATATGAGTATCTACACGTGTGTCCCAAAAGCAGCTCCCTGTAAATGTGATTTAATAACTGGTACCCGCAGAGCCAGGACTCAGCATGGTGCCATCTTGACCAAAACAGAGGAAGTTAGGGGATCTTAAGACAAGTAAATGACCTAAAATACTAAGTTTAAGTAGTATTAACCACTCCAGCCTGGTGGCAGGAGGTTTTTGGCACACTATGCAGACATGTTGGCATTCAGAAGAAATACTGGATTTGAAGGTTCAAAAGAAATAGCACTTACCGTTGGTTTCTGAACCTTGTCTCTGTCATCCTGAAAGAAAATAAATGACAGTTAGATAAAAACGTACAACAGAAAAGTCATAAGGTTATTCATTTCAGTTACGTGGTCCTCCCATACTGTACATATCTGTTTGATTCTGGGGGAGCGGGCCAGGAAGTTTGCTGCAAGAGTAGTTTAACTATAACTGAAGAGATCTGTACAACTAAGTTACTTTAATAGATGGGATCTATCAAGATTTACTTGCTTGCTTACAAAATTCCTATCATGTTTCTTTATTCAACGAAATGTAGCTCTCCAACGTAGGCCAAGGTTCCCTAAGCCAACATATTTGCATTCTCTTTGCCCCTAGAAGACACAGGCTCCTAGTCTATGCATAGAAATACATACGGGGCAGCATAAGAAAGAAGATCTAACACGCATGTTCATTCTAAGTGTGCATGGAAACTAGCAACATAGTCTGGACACAGGCATCAACATCTCAGTAGCAAGTGAGAATTATGGTAAGATGGAGAGAGGCCATACAGTGCCTTGAAACCAAAGCGAAATACCCTATGTTTGATACAAAAGAGAAGGGGGAGCCACAAAACAGATGTGAAATTAAGAAAAACTGGTAAAAAAAAGCAGATTAGGAAAATTCTCTCTGCTGTGGCATTTTGGACAGCTAAAAGGTGCAAGATCATACGAGTTAACTCTTTGAATAAACAGAAAAGCTAATATCCACTGCCTTTGTAGCTAATATCCTAGATGCTACACAGAAAGGTTCAGAGAGATTTAGACGACCTGTGCTGGTAACACCCCAGTTACCAGCACAAAGGCAGTGATGTTTTCAACAATCCTTAAAGAGTGGTCAGGGAAAAAGTCACAAATAGCTTTTTTATCCACACTGCGGTTATTACAGGAATCCTTAATAACCACAATCCCAGAAACCTTTTAAGGAATGAAGCATAAATTCTCAAGTACATTTTTATTCCAAGGACTGAATGGCACAGATATAGAACCGTAGAAGAGTAGGGCTAGAAGGGACCTCAGGAGGTCACCTAGTCCAACTCTTTGTTTGAGGAAGGAGCATTTGTCTAAAATATCCTAGACAACTTTGTCTAACTGCTCTTAAAAACTTCAAGGATGGAGATTCTACAGTTTTCCTGTTCCAGTGCTTGACCGCCCCCAAATGAAAAAGGTCTAATACCCCATCTAAATTTCCCTTGCTGCAATTTAAAACCATAGCTCCTTGCTCTGTCCTCTGAAGCCACAGAATACCCTATCTCCATCCTTTTTATAGCCACCATTCAGGTATTTGAGGGCTTTTATCAATTCCCCCTTATCCTTCTCTTCTCCAGATTAAATAATCCTAGTTCTTTCAGCATTTCCTTGTAAATCGTGTTTCCCAGAGTTCTAAATCATTTTTGTGACTTTGCTGGACTCTGACTTGTCCACATTCTTCCTGAAGTATGATGCTCAAAACTGGACACAGTACTCCAGTGAGGCCTGAGTGGCTGAATAGAGCAGAATCACTTCCCTTGTACTGTGACACGTCTATTAATATAGCCCAGTCTGTTGTTGACCTTTTTTTGCAACAAGAACACGCTGTTGTCTCATTTAGTTTAAGATCCACTGTAACAATCAGGTCCTTCTCTGCAGTGCTGCAGCATAGCCAAAGATTCCCCAGCCTATATTTCTATAGGCAATTGCTCCATCCCAGGTGAAGGATTTTTTACCTGTCCTTGTTGAATTACATTTGATTATTTTCAGACAATTTCTCTGGTTTATCCAGGTCATTCGAGAACCTAGCTCCATTCTTCTGAGTATCTGCAACTCCAACTAACTTGGTGTATAACATTCATTTATTCTCATCCTCTGAACCATTAATGAAAACACTAAATAATACCAAACCCAGGATAGGCCTCTGCATAATTCCACTTGATTCCTCCTTCCAACTAGATGTTGAGCCACTGATGACTATTTGAGAACAATGATCCAAATAGTTATATCCACCTTTTAGTAATTTTCATCAACTATATTTTCTTATCTTACTAAACTCCAGGTCTATCACTTTCACTGCTCCCCCTCCCCTTCCCCCGCCAATCCATTAACCTGTTACCTTTTCATACAAAGAAATCAAGTTGGGCAAGCACAGTTTATTCTTGATAAACCCAGGCTAGCTGTTCTGATCACCTTGGTCTCTTCCACAATCTTTCCAGGTATTGAGTCAAACCCACTAGTGTGCAATACCCAGATCCTCCTCCTTCCCTTTAATTATGTTATAATTAGTTATCAAGGGCCTCACCTGACCTCCTTAATTTCTCAAAGGGACTTGCCAATGGTTCTTAAGTTACCTTAGCAAATTCCTTCAGTACTGTAGCATGCATTCTGTAACCTCACTTCTCTTCATTAATTCTAACCTGTTTTTCTACTTACTTTAGGCTGGGTGTCTTCATCCCTATTCTTGCTGCCAACTGTGTCATCTCGTACTGTAGGTCCCCTTCATTGACTAAGGGCCCTACACATACCTTGGTCTTCCTCTTACTCCTGACCTACCTGGAGGGTCTCCTTCTATTGCCTTTTATGTCCTTGGCTAGTTACACATGAAATCATGCCTTAGTCTTCCTGACCTTCTCCCAGCAAGCCTGTACAGCACTCTAACCTAACATTATGGCCAAGTCTCCACTTTTTGTAGGATTCCATTTTTAATTTCAACCCACTGAAGAGTTCACTGTTTAACCCAGCCAGTCCCCTGCTGCACTTCCTTTTCTTTCTTCACATCAGGATAACTTGTCCCTGCATACCTAATAAGATCTTTTCAAAGCATAACCAGCTCTTCTGGATTCTTTTCTCACCGGACTTGCCTCCCAGGGGTCTTTCCCAGCTCCTTAAAATCTGTTTTTCCAAAATGCAGTGTCTTTTTTTTCTGCAGCTCTTCTTCCTTCCTCTTTTCTTAGGATCTTGAACTGTATCATTTCATGGTCATTGTCACCCAAGGTATTTTTCACCTTCACATTCTCATACTTCCCTGTTTGTGAGCAGCAAGTCAAGAAGAGTTTCCCTTGTGCCCCTCCCACACACCAAATTATCCCTAACACACTCCAAGAACTTACTGGACTTTCTCTGCACTGCTGTGTTTTCTTTCTGGCAGGTGTCACGGTAATTAGAGATACCCTGAAATTTGCTGTTTAAAGAAGAACTCCTTCACCTCTTCCTCCAGGTCTGGTGGTTTAGAGAGGTGACAGCATGATGGGTATGTGCTCCTGTTCTCCCCTCTGACCTTAACCCAGAAACTCTGAACAGCTCTACCTCCCTCCTTGCATGGAACCTCAGAACAAACACATCTGTTATGAAGCAACACCACCGTCCTTCACTCCCCTTCCTTGACCTTCCTAAGCAAGATATACCCATCCATGACAGTACTCCAGACAAGAGCAGGTCTCCCCCATCACCCGAAGAGGCATGAACCTGTATCATTCCGACTTTTCACGCCATACTCTAACCACCACTCCACAGATTAGGTTTTTTTTCCTTGGATTATACAGGGTCCTTTCCAGTTTCATTGTGCAGAGAGGCTGATACCATGAACCAAACACAGGCATCACACTTTGGACAATGAAACTGGAAAGCACCCTGTACAGTTTGTATCCATAGCAATCCCTTCTCGGAATATGGACGTACTTCAGAACATGTGCTTAATTATGAATAGATTTCTAGGACTGCCGTTGCTAAAGGTTACAACCAGAGTGCAGATAAGCCACTGCTGGTTAGTTGTTTTCTTCAAAACCTTACAGAAGATTTAGGCAAATTCACAAGTGTACTGGCTTCAAGGATCAGACATCATATTTATGCATCTCCTGTTACACAGACTGGGGAAAGCAGAACATCATATTCCTTATGAAATATGAGGAAAAGCATCAATCCAAGGGAAAGCAAATGCACATATATGACAGAATTTTACATCAGGTCATCTGCGCGCTTCACAGGTCTCCAATCTCTTCTTCTGCTGGACCAGGAAAGATTGTTCTAGTTTCATCTACAGGTGGCCAGTGCTGGGAAAAGATATGACTAGAACCAGCTACTTACCACTCACGCTATTTTTAGACAATTACAGAAGTTTCTGAACCCTAGAAGGGATGATCTGTGTGTAGTGGTGAGTGTCTATACTCTGTTAAAATGATGTACTCACAGGATGAAGCTCCCCAATAATGAATGACTCTGACAGTGTTCTAGCATCTGTGGAATGACCAACATCCTCAAAGCTTTCAGTGGCATCTCCTCCACCTTGCTCTCTTAGGACTTCCTCACCACCTGGATGCTGTAGGAAAAATGTTTAGAAGTCAGTTTTTGATCCTGGAAATCCAATCGCATGATTTTCTAAAAGTCAAATAAGATTGTGGGTGGGTTTGGTTTGTGCCTTTCAGAGGATATTCTATTTAAAAAACCCATAACTTACACATTCTCAAAAAATCAGAATGTGAGGGATGTTGTTTTAAATTCACCCTCTTTTTGCTTTTAAATTCACCCTCACCTTTGATTTCTTTCCTATGTTTTAACTAGTTTCTTCGAAGTCTCCAACTGGGTGACTATAGTTGCTACAAACAGCATCATATACTTTTGTCAGAACTATACGAGTCATGGCAAACAAAATTAGTTTTTAAATAATGCAGGTATTACTAACATGTGGGCATTATTTATACTTCTGGCAACAGCCCAAACAAATCCTAATGCACTGGATAGTGGGGACTCTTACAACAGTTAGGACACATAAGGACTTTTACTTAATTTTATGAAAAGCTTTACATATCTAGAGTTTCCTTAGCATCTGTAATCTAAACCAAAGGCCAACTATTTGAAAACTTGCAATGAATAGAATTTCAGTTCTTTTGCAAGTTTGTATTTTAACTCTTACTGCAACTCATTAAGGTAACTTAAAGGTACACTGAATATTTAATACCTACTTAATTTTTCCCATGCTGTAGTTTTCAACCACAATTTAACAAGTCCATTATAGCCGACTGAATGCCATACAATGATTTTAAAAAATTCAATAACATACTGTGCTTCAGTTATTTCTTCCAACTATAACAAGTAAAATAATCAAACAAGTGACATTTAAAGCTGCCAGCACCTATGAACAGCCAGCAGTTTGCTTGAAGCAAAGACTGGCTGCCTGTTCTTAAAGGAAAGAAGGGAGCACTAGGTCACTGAGAATGACACCAGAGAAAAAAAACCAATACCTTACCCCATACCCCCCTCCTCCGCCCAACATACATTTAAACTCTCTGGGGGCATGATCCGCAGAGGACAATGAGGAGCGTTACCTTAAAAGGTATTTGCTACATAACTGCTTTGCAAAATGACATCGAATCTACGTGGCCTCCTCTCCGCTCCGCTAACCCAGCCAAATGACTACTCCTTTTCCTCAAGACAAACTTGTAAGGATTTACCAAGTTTCTTCAAGCTTGGTACTTTCCAAGTAGTGGCAATGAGTCCCCACCATCCTGTAGAACATGTATGATGGAACTCAGCAACAGTGAAGCCGAAAGTATAAAGAGATCCAACATTTTCTAGTTCACAAGGATTATATTCTCTAGTACCAAGAAGTCACACATGGCAATACAAGTCAGACAGGAATATGCCAAAAAAGCCTCTCACTCTAGATTTGGAAATGGGATACCATACTTCTAATGGGATACCATACAAGACATTGGATCCTAATGCACTTTAATTACATTTGCTTAATGAATGCCTTGGGTCAGAGTTATGAAAACAAATATTGTCCAAAAAGGCAAGGTTTACCACTTTCAATCACTGGAACAGAAACAAGATGTCATGTACCATGTGCATCAATATAACGTGCACTACATTCAAAGAACTAAAAATCAAGCACTCACAAATAAGAAATGTTTTAATACAGACTACCTTAGCAACGTAAGGTAATGTTTCCTCGCTTCCAAATTTTCCACTTTGCAACCTTAATGAGCTTTTAACATTTGGGAGAGAATTCTGCATTTGAGAGAGCGGAAAAACACTAGGTACTGAATCAATTATTAGACAAAGCTTCCTGCTATTAGCCAAATACAGCCAATGTTACGCAACATGGAACGCAAGGCCTTCTTTATGCTGTGTCTGAAACAGAGGAATCACTGCTTTCAGAAACATCAGCTACTTCTGTGAGGTTTAGAGAGTTCTCACTCCCGCTTTCTCATAACTGTTTTACTGCCTATATCCCTTCCCAAACTATAAATCAAATATTCCTGGTCATGGAAATCAAAAGGAAGCCACTGTTGCAAGTTTCAAATGGTGTCTACAAAATCAAAAAAATGACTAACAGCTGAACTCATTTCTTATTTTGTAAACAAGTGTTTACACATGCAATTTTAAAAGGTTGGGTTTTTTGGTCTTTTTTAAGTTACAGCTTCCCAGAACGAATAGACCAGAGCATATCCATGGTGACTAAGCAAAAAGAGGGAGCTTTTTAAAAAGTGCAAGTACTAAAGATTAGACAGAGTAACTGTGCCAAAAAAAGTTGAGAGAGTGCGTGCAGGGGAGAGATTATGCAAACTGACGTGCAAGTATGGCACTCGTACCAAATCCTGCCCTTGAATCAGTTCTGATAACTATTCAGAGAAGAGACAGGACAAAGGTCTAGAAATGAGCAGCACTAAATGTCACTGCCACGAGATTTATAGCATGCTTAACTGACTGAACTTTGCTGTCCATGAGACTGTGCTAGTTGTGTGCATAACTCATGCTAAGAAAGGGTTAGTCCAGTTCAAAAAAGTTAATTTTTACGTGTATGTTTATATCACAACACACACATCAAATAGCCACAGTGGCTCCCAGAGCCATGAACAGTTTATCAGCTATTAACTGCAGTACTACACTGATAAATACTCTATTTACTGTCATATCACACCTACACACCTTTCCCCTCTCCCTCCTCCCCCCCCCCCCAAAAAAAAAAATCAGTCCTGCAAAAATAGGGGTATGTACCTTAAGTATGGAACCTTATTTTCTTCACCAGGGCAGAAGCATGGAGAACCAGCATTCGAGACACTATGCTTCAAAAAGGCTGCCAACTTCTCCCACCCTGCTAGCAAGCAAGAGGGGCACAGCAAAAAACTGCTTCCAATTTGAGAGAGGCAGTGAGCACCTCCCCTTCTTGCTAGCAGGAAAAGAGAAACAGATAGGCATTTTGAAGCAGGATGTCTTCATGAAAAGCCGGTTGTATGCTACGACTCCAGGAAACCAACAAAAAAACAAATTCTCTACATTCCACCTTCCAAAATCAAGCAGGTTTCTTGTGTGGGAGTGTGTGGTATGCAAGCAAATAGGGTACTCCTTAAACCATTAGTCAGCAATGGTTTCTGGTGACAGGCTGACGCTAGGACCCCAACCACTGCCACTACTCTCTGCCCACTCTCAGAGCAAGCAAAGCCCTCTCCTACCAAAGGATCCAGGTCCAGCCTGCAGACGATGAGGTGCTGACCCCCGATCTAGGCCGTAACTTCCTAAGAAGGAAATGGAAACATTTTTTATGGAAGTGATTTTCTAATGAAAATTACACAAACAACAAAAGGGAAGTGACTTTATGCTGCTCTTCATTCACCTGACTAGACCACATGTTTATATGCACATACTAGGGCCTGGTCCAAAGTCCGCTCCAGTTAATGCAAAGACTGACAGTTATTTCAGTGTGCTGTCAGACCAGGCCCAAAACAGACACTCCTTGCCTAAAGCAAGTAAATTAGGTTTTGTGCATGTTTCACTGTTTGCCAAGACTGACAGTAAAAATTACTATGGCAATCTATGTCTAACCACAAATACAGCTTATGCCTGCTTTTTTTGCTTCAAGCTAAACCCATTTCTCAAATGGAACAAATCTCAAGGGTTCTTCTAATGTAACTGTATGTCAAAGGAAACATTTTTTCTACCTATATGTTAGCAAAGCTACATGGCAGAACAAGCCTTAGACAACGACACTGACTTTCCAGCCAATCACTGGGCCATACAGCCAGGAGAGCATGCACGCACGCGCACACCCCACACCCCCCCAGTTAAACATGTTTAAGTGTTCCAAATTTTTCCCTATTAGTAAGAGTATGTCATCAGCATCATTAACTAGAGAGAAAGGTAATGGCACCTTTGTCAAAGTGTTCAGGACCCTGTGAAAAATAATTAAACTAATCATAAAACTCCACCCCCATTCATGGAATAGAGAAGACTCAGGGGCGGGGCGGGGGCTTGGCAGCCAAGTACATAAGGGGCGAACATCAAGGACTAGGAGAACATCTGTTCACCAAGGCACCCCAGGCGAAGACTAGGAATAACGGTCACAAACCGATAGAAGATCGCTTCAGATTAGACATAAGGAAAAACTTCTTTACAGTTTGCATGTTCAGAGTCTGGAACAGACTCCCCACAAAGGTGGTACAGTCACCTTCCCTGGAGATCTTCAAAAGATGACTGGACGCATACCTTGCTGGGGTCATCTGACTTCAGCAGTCTTTCCTGCCTTAGAGCAGGGGGCTGGACCTGATTATCTTGTGCGGTCCCTTCTAGCCCCTAACTTCTATGAATCTATGAAATGAAAGAGACATCATTGCTGCCACTAACCAAATGTTAAAAGTTACTTTTTCATTAGAAAGCATCAAAAATCAAGTTCCCAAGTTCTATTTTAAGCCCCTTTTCAAGTTCTGTATTTTGTTTAGATTATACCGGATATTTGTTTATACTTTGTTAGAACATTTTACTACCAAAACTTACTCTTTAATGAAGATGTTAGTATCTCTTGATCCTAGGAATCTTTGACCAGGCCTACAGTAAAGTGAATAAACCCATCGACTTACACCAGGGCACCTCAGCATGTAAACACAGCTTACACAAGCAAAAGTGTGCTTTCTACACTTATAATGGCGTTAAGTAAAATAAGCTTTACTAGCAAAAACATCTTCACAATTATCTATTTTAGAACTTCTGCCACTACTAAAACACCAAACCCAAGATCACACACGTCACCAATTAACAGGGAAGTTTCTACTGTGGAATAAGCCTTAAGTTACAACAATTCACAATATTTCTAACAGGAACGAACAGTCATTATAGCTTCAGATAAAATAACTGAGCACAAGTTTAACAAACTTCAGAAACCATCGTTTTCAGCTTGGCTGAATGCCTACAGTTACTTATTTCTGAACCCCTCCAAAAGGTGCAAGTCACTAATCTTTTTCTGTGTCAGAGTTCAATGCTCTATTCATTTAACCACCTTGATATGCCAAGTTTTTCTTACAGGGTAAAGTAAGGCAAAATCCATAAATCTGCATATCTAGGCTCAGAGATAGAAGTGGGCTTTCAGCCTTGAAAAATCTGGATCCAGCAGAAGGTCACTGCTACGGAACATTTTATTCACTAAGGGAATAAGAAACGGAAAACTTCAGGGGCAAAGAGCCAGAACATCTTGGGAGCTTTGATTTGTTGCAGGCTCTTTGGGTGGGATAATTTCAGCTTTATCTACTACTGCCTACCTCAGCCATAGGCTCCCAGAACTGCCTTTTTTATTCTGGGGAGTTTTCTGAAATAAAGTCTGTGATAGCAAAACCATGAGAAAAAGGGTTGTGCACTGAGCCAAGTTTGGAAAAGTAGTTTAGATGTACAAAGAGAAACATAAACTAAAGAGCTGTGTTAGGGGAGTATATTTTAGAAATCCCTGAATAACTCTGTAAACTTGTACAAGTCACTTCCGCCTCAGGCCCGTTTTCCATAATCAGGGGAGCAAAGAGAATAGCACTTGCTCTTATGTTTAAAGCTTTACCTAGTAAGTAAGATAGCTATCTATGTAGACAGATAGATCTCTCTCTAGAGTGAGCAAGCAAGCTATACATGCAATTACTGCCTTTCTCAAAACCTGAACAAGTTTGTCAGCCCCACTAACTACTACTTTAATGCTCCTCTACTACTGTTATTAGAAATGTTTCCAAACTCTCCCCAGACTTCATCAATATTTTAGTATAGCAGAGAATACTGTTCCTTATCTTAAAATGTAGAGGTTCTGAACTCAAACTTGTATGTCATGATGACAAACCTGAAGCTGAGTAAACACAATGTGCCCTACTGGACCAGTGTTTGATCTTTCCTGCCCAGAAGAGGATTAAAACACAGAACTGTAGCCTGATGAAAATGTACATTACATGAATTCACTTCTTCTACCCAGAACAAATCAATGAAGTGACACATAGGACAGTGACACAACCATACAGTGATCTGATACCCAGACGTCATAAAGTCATATTCCTGCGCTCCACTAACATTTTTCTTCTGAAATTTTCTCCAAACTTCTGAGGTAGCTGTTCAGCCTCTGGTTCAGCTGCACTGGCCCCAAAGTATAACCTTACAACAAGTGCAAAACCAACTGGAATCAGCAGTCAGAGTCGCCATTTACTTTTGAAAACTGTATTTCTAAAACTATGCTATTGCTGAATATTTTTTATTAAGCAGAAAAATCTCTCTAAAACAAGAGATTTAAATTAGACACACTTCATTAAAAATACTGTGGTAGTGTATTTCTTGAACAGATCATATCCAAAATCTTAGACATTCATATTTATTTCTGCTCTGCTATTTATTTCTGCTCTGCAATTTCTCTACTAAATCTGATTGATCAGTGTCTGATCCAGTTCCTAGTGAAATCAACAGCAAAGCTCTGTTTTAAACTTCAAAGGGAGCTACATTAGAGTTTCTATAGGCAGGCTCAAGTACTTCCATTTATTTCACTGCTGCCATAAAAAAAATTGATGGTCTTTGGGCTCTGGTGACATGGGTCAGCAACAAAACAAGAACACTTAACCTACCACTGATCGTTTACCATATCGATGGTGTTTATGCTGCTCCCTTTATTTGTGTATGGAATCACTACAAATGTGTTAGCCACTTAAAAGGGCCTGAGTGACAACCACAACTCATGAGTTTCATCCTTCTCCTTACAGAAAGCAGGACCAAAATTGTTCAATTTCCTCCAATATGAGCAAATACAGCATTATGCCAGACAAAAAGTTTATGTAGCTATCAAAGTGTGCGACATTAAATACTCCTAAAACTGCAGTCGTGGGGTCACCAGTCTTTCACCCCTCAAAAGAAATACAAATCCTGTAATCTACCCTAATACTAATATTAGCAGGAACTCTGAAGGATTTAACAGTGTACATGTAGATCCATGATCAAACTCTATTTTTAGTATATGGTCAAATGAATTTACATCTAAAAAGGGTTGCAGCATCTTAGTAATAGACAATTTCTTCATGTGGGCTAGATACCTGCTCTCTCTCATATTGATAATGATATAAATATATGGATATATCTATAAATATGAACTAATTACTTAAAAAATTAAAAGCATAAGAGAAATAGCAGAAAGCCTGATTTCTGTAGAGAAGATGTAATGGTATTAAAGCCAATATTTTTGCTGGTAAAAAAAATAATTCTTAAACACTTTCCTTTATTAAGATACAATGATGTGCTGTATTCAAGTCTGTCCATTTAAAAGGATACTCTTAAGGAATAAATGTATCAAACCTCCTTTTGTTCTAAGCATGTTATGTAGTAAGCCAAAATTAGCTCATTAACACCAGAGTTAAGATCACAATTTGACCAATACATACTAAACGACTTGAGGTCTTCTGCTAGTGCCTAACCAGTATTTGTAACTTATGTTAAAAAATGTTTACACAAAATGTATTTATTGCTTTTTATACAAGCTTCTTCTCTGAGACTTAGTCCTCAGTCATATAAAGATCAGAAACGATGCAATTTAACCACAAACTGAAAAGCTGATCTGTCTTGGGAATGGCTGCACACAAAGCTGTGCTCTTCAGTATTTACTAACTGCATTTCCCTCCTCCCGCCCCACAAGCAAATCCTTTAAGCTTTTTGTTTCTGAGCAACCATTCCACTGGTAGCCACAAGTTCACTGGCTTTATCTGACAAGAATTTCTGACACTGTTGCATGTCAAATTGACCTAGTCTGAAATAACTGACACTGATTTCATGTTCTGCATGCAAAGCTCCTTCCACCCCCAGGATTTCATTATCAGTTAGCTGCATCTTGCTTGTAGGAGCATGAGTAAATATGCCACAGGTAGCACTCAGCAAGAGCAGAAAGCACCATATAGAAGAAAGCACTTTGGATGTTAGCATTGCCACAACATCCAACCCTACTCAGGGGATTTACAAAATGCCCCGATCCAGAACAAGGCAAAAACATCTGCAGTGTCAAAGCCCTGTTAACCTTTGAACCGTCCAGCTTAAAGGCCAATAAGTCATTTTCCTCCTTCTAATGTTTAGGTTTTAATACGTTTTATGTAACTTATGTGACAGGGTGATCACAAAGCAAAGAGAAACATATTCACAATTTTACGTCTAAATTTTGCAGCCAGCTGACTGCCTCGGGTGCAGTACTGGAACCTTGGAAGTTTCTCTCAACGACAGCAGGTGAAACTATTTTTTCAGGCAGAGCTCCTACACGGACCGTGTCCACCAGAGAGCACAGAGGCACGTGGAACTGCAACACTACATGCTTTTGACTTAAACGCCTTTGCAGCGTACGCTCACCGCTTTGACAGGTGGGCCTGTACGTCTGGAGAAGTGCAGCAGATGTAAGGACAAAGAAAGAGCCCATGGACACCCAAACAAGCTGTTTCAAATCACGGGTGACCAAAGCAGCCTATTCCATCTGCACCACCACACCAGCACATACACATACATAGGGAGATTCCCAGCTTTCTGCCAGCAGTGGCTCTCAACCTTTTTTGTACCAGGACGCATTTGTTAACACGGATGGCCAGTCCTGAACCAGTGCCCCTCACTCCCAACCCACTGCCCCCAGGCCTCCCCGTGTGGGACAGAGGAGTACATGGAGGGCCCCAAGCAGCCCCCGCAGGCTGGAACTCTGCCAGCCTGAGAGGAAAAACCCACAGGTGCTGTTTCTCACCTTTAAAAACCCCGGCGAGATTTGCCTACAAACCCCGCTTCCCTCGCAAGACGCCACTGAGGTTGCTACTACCCAAGCGCTGCCAGCCAGCAGCTGCCACTAGGGCTGCATTTTTCAACCCCATGGGCCGCGACCCAAAAGCAGGTGGCAAGAAAGTAGGAAAGGGTCGTGAACAAGCTTTAAAAATGGGGCAACAAACTTTAAAACTGGATTGTCTTTTAAAGGGAGATCACTTTCTTATAAAGTATATATAAATCAATACATATGATATAATAAATATTTATATAAAATAAATAAATAACCGCCTGAAAGCTGGGCTGGGCTGGGTGCCTGGTGGCAGGGAGCAATGCCGGACGCAAGGGCGCGCGCAGCCCCCGTCACCTCACCTCCTCGAGGAACTTGGTGACGTCATAGATGCGGTGGTGCAGCAGGATCCAGGTGCTCTGGCTATGGTTGTGCTGCTCCACC
>NW_005842303.1:1375925-1385942 GCF_000455745.1 Alligator sinensis | reverse complement strand
TAGTTCTACGAATCTGGCGTCACGAGCCGGGTAGTGTCGGTGCGCGGGGACTCGTGCTAGTTTCCCCCCCCCCACCCGGCGGCGCTCGGAGACGTCACCCTGCTCGAGCCCCGCCCCCAGCGCTCTCGCAGCCCCTCCCCCCTGTGGGGGTGGTCCCAGGTCAACAAGGGAGGGGGCAATGTGCACGGGCACCCAGCTGCAAACCTGAGCGGAAGGGGGGCAGTCACCTACATTAATCATAAATCAACATTAACATAAATTAACCTTATTTAATTACATGGTTTGTTTTTTTTAAAGCCCCTGAGCCCTTTATTTCTGGAGGTCATCTGTTCCCCCCCCCCCCCCCCCCGGGCGGGAAGGAGCCTGAGCCTTGGCCACAGCCCAGTACAATAATTATCGTATTTGTCCAATAATTGCAACCTGTCTAGGATGTATGATCAATCATAGTAAAATGGTTCAACCTGCAGGGTCATTTCTGAGGCAGCTAATTGAGGCAGCATATGCAAAACCCAAATCACACTGGGGGAGTCTTGACTTTTTTCCTTTTTTTTGGAAAATGTTTCATATGCCAGGTCAAATCAGCCAAATCAGTTCCAAATCCTCTCAACTGAGCGAAACTCAATCATTCAAGCACTATATGTGATGCTAGAATGGGCAAGTATCCTCCACACAGGGCTTTTGAGCTTGGGGCTTCAGATGCTCCCAAATCCTTTGGCAGGCATCCTTGTGCAGGCCCAAGCCCAGAGGTCTTGGGGTTCAGATGCCCCTGGGTCTCATTTGCCCTTAGGCAACCGTCACAGGCAGGGCCATCCCTGAAGGGGCGAATCAGGGTGACCGCCCCAGGCCCCATGCTTTCAGGGACCCTGTGGACAGTGCCGCCACGGCCCCACCACTGCCGCCATCAGCTTGTGTGGACGGTAGGCACCCCCACCCCCCAGCCCTGCACAGGCTGATATGCCCTGGACCCCGCACGCCCCTAGGGACAGCTCCAGTCACAGAAGCAAGCTAGGGAGGAGTCCCCCATTTCCATAAAGTCAGCATGTAGCAGAGATCCTCCCACTGGAAACTGACCACTGGGAAGCTAATTACAAGACACTCTAGGGTGTTGTGTCCGCAGTGTACCACATGGGTGCACCTTCCACTACACAGTGCTATTCAAATCCATCTCGGTCTGGGCAACAGACCAGCATGGCAACTACACTTGATCTTTGCCCACAAGAGGCCAACTTTTGGGCTTGCTGTCAGCACTTTCTTATGACTGTTTTTTCATAGACATTAGATTTCATGGACATAAGGGGTGGAAGGGGCCTTGTAAGATCATAGGGTCCAGCCCCCTAATTCGGGGTCCAGCCCCCTATTTGCTTGACTCGAAATAAATGCTTCAGATTTGATGACCCCGTTCTCACTCACTGGCTACTTAGAGTGAACAATATAAAGTAAATAAGAAGATAACTTACTTGCATACTTAGTTGCATGATTATTTGCATATTTTTTCAGCGTACGATAGTTTTTCAGCAAATACGATAATTTTGAGCTTCCAATATGATCATTTAATATTTAAGGCCAGGCAATACTGCCATATCCTCTCCCTTTTTTCCTCATGCACTGACAAAGGGAGTTAGCCCTGGTCACCTGCCCTTTGGGTCCTCCTCAGTTAACGGTGCTTCAGAAACTGCCCTATGCTGTGCTCCAGGAGCAGATTCGGGCGGAGGGGTGTGCCATGGCACATTTGCAATCCCTCTCCCCTTTTGATTCTTGCTCCACCCAGACTTCAAAACCAGCTGCCTGGCAGGGGCAGCTGCATTTCCAGTCACTCACCCACAGAGTCAGTTGACTTCATGGCAGTGGAAGAAGGAAATTGTAGTCCTGAAGGTCAAGAAAGTGCACCAGAGATGTTATGCGAGATAAATGATGCCAGAGAATTATACCTCTGGCATAACTGACTTCATGGCTCCTTATCAGCTTCCTGATTCCTGCTAATCTCTCTCCACTCCATCTGTGTTAGCTATCCTCTCTCCTTTTTAATGGTCTTGATGTTCCACCCCTTCAAACTAGCCCTTCTCCTGCAATGTTGCCCTTCCTGGGAACGTCTCTTCCATTTCGCAGCCTTGCTCACTTGGTTTCATCTCTAGCTCAAAACCTGAACTCGGGTCTGGTCATATGAACTCAGGCATCAAAATGAGTGATGCTGACATATTGGAGGCTCTGTCAAGACCTTCCAGAAGGCTAGGTTTGGGGGTTTGAATCCAAATGAGAGGTGCACATTTAACTAAAATGACTCTAGCACTAATAGCACAACATATTTTGGCTATTTTTTATCCAGTTTGTTGTGCATTTTTAGACTTTCTATAGCATCTAGCACATTAGTGCACTTTCCCATAATTATGTTTGTTTTTATCCTTTGATCTAAAACAGAATAATGTAGTGCTCGCCCCCTACAGGATCCTCCTTTAAACCACCTCAACGCACCTCTGCTGTGGGTTGAGGCGGTGGGCAGGGAATCAAGGTGTATGCTCCTGCCAGCACATACATAGGGAGATTTCCAGCTTTCTGCCAGCTGCTGCAGGGCCTTCAGATTTTGTTGCCTTTGCCCCATGATGGCACATCAGAGCTGCACATAGATATGAAGTTGCTGGGTTGGGACAACTGCTATCTCTCACCAAAACTTCTTGCAGCCAAGGCAGGCAAGTATGGACAAGGCCTCTGGCCTCGATCCTATGAATTGCAACACCAAAGTTTGATAGTTGCAGCTTCTTTGAAATCAAAGTGCCTCAGTTTCAACAAAGTCAAGGTAGAGATGTACCTTGCAGACTAACTAAATCAGAGATGCATAAGTTTTTGTGAGCTCGAGCTCACTTCATCAGATTCTGTGCGTCTAATAGATGCAGTGTATCTGGTAGAATGATTTGAATACAAAACCTGAAATTGCAGAACAAGAAATCATCCACAAACTGGATTGTGTTAAGTATGAACTACTGAATCTGAATGGGATAAGAATCTGTACAGAGACTACAGATTCTTATCCCATTACTTGGATTAGCTTCAGTGACCCTTTGGGCCCCATGGGTTTGTTGCTAGTTTGTGTCTCCCCCTGTTTCCTGTCTTTTGTATTCAGAAAAGCCAGGATTTCTTAGGGTGATATCTTTTATTGAACTGACTAAGTAGTTGGGATAAAGTTAGGTTAGCTTTTGGATGCAAAAGCTAACCTTTTACAATACCTTCTACAAAACCTTCTACAATAAAAGGTATCACCCTGAGAAATCCTTGCCTCATGCATAATTTATGGACTGCCACAGCTACGTCACTCTTACACTTTTGTATTCACATCACTCTCTTTAGTTAATAGACTGTTCTGTACATGCTGTTTCACAGCATCTGATGAAGGGAGCTGGGGCTTATGCATCTCTGATTTAGTGAATCTATAAGGTACATCTCTACCCTGCCTTCTCCCTGACTTTAGACTAACAGGGCTAACACCCTCTCTGTTCAATTAACAGAAAACAAACCTTTCCAAGAGGAATACAATGGTATTCAACACATTTACAGTACCAGTGCAGACCAGGCCTTCAGTTGCAACACTTCAGTTTTCCAAAACGAGTGCACAGTCATTGTAGACCTTCAGATAGAATAACTGAGTGCAAGTTAAATGAAGTTCAAAAATTATTTAGCTGGACATCTTGTGGATATAAGTGAACTGGCTTTGTTCTGCCCCAGATGGAGCTTTTGTTTAATGAAAAAAAGCAAGCTCTAACTCAGCCCCATGCACACCCAGCCCTGAGGATGCAGGGCACTTGTTCCAGTCAATCTGTAACATCACCTTTATCTCCTCCTACTCCTCAGTGACTCACAGCAGCAGCAAGCAGCAACTTGGGGAGGCAGGAAGCCACTTCATTGGGCTTTCACAAGGGCTTTAGCCTGACACCAAGGGACATGCCCCAACATGTGCTCTGTATTGCATAGGCACAGCTAGCTCTAGTTCTCCTGCACCCAAGTACAATGAATCCTGGAGCTGCAGCTGCTTTTCCCACCTGCCATCTCCTTCACACCTATACATTTGACAGGTCCCAGGTCTCCCATCCAGGTGGAGAACTAAGCAGCACCTGCTTAGCTAATGCAAGCAGCTGAGCCCCCTGCACGGGTGTCACAGCCCTGCTGTGGGACTAAGGGATGGTGGGGGCAGGGTGTCCAGGGGCTGAGGGCAGCAGTCGCAGGCAGATGCTGTCCCCACAGGGTGGGGTGGGGTGGGGGGCGAGGTACCCGCCTCATGGATGGCACCACCTGCTGAGGCGGCCTCTGGGCAGAGGGGACACTGTGAATAAAACATCGGGGGCTTTCCTTTCTTCCAACTCTAAGCCAGACCCTCCTGGCTAGAGCACAGGTCTCTGAGGGAAATGTGCCCTTGAACTGTCCACTAGGGGGCTTCATGCTTTTGGGGTTGTTTTTTTTCTGTGGTGTTTGGTGCAAGATGGGGAACTAAGGGTGCATAGACCAGAGTGTCCACCCATTCTAGCCCGTAGGCCGAATCCAGACAGCAGGGCGTCCCCAGGGCCAGGTAAGCTGCCAATGGCGGTGGCGTTCACCCCCATGGCTGTCTGGAACAGCTGTGTCAGTGCAGGCCTGGCAAGAATTGGGAGTGTGTTTGTATCAGGGAGGCGATGACTGCTCTCTGGCTCCTTTCTCCTCATTCCAGCCATGAGATTGCAATGCTGGTGCATTGGGAGGGGAGGGCAATGCGGGTACTGTCCACACTGCAACAGCCGACGAAGGAGTGCAAAGGTCACATTTCTGGGCCTTTCTAAGCTGTCTCTGAGGTCCCTGTGGTGTGCCATATCAGAGTACCCGAATTTTTGATGGCTGAGAAGGATTTAATTTACAGTTGAATACAGCTGTTTCTAGGCAGTTGTGTCAACCAGGGATTGCTGAACCTCCCTACATCAGGGACAGTGCCCTTAGCACACTCCTCCTATGCAGGCTATATGTCATCTTTGCTTGGGAAAATCCCAACTGGCCACTGCGTACCACAACAAGCCTTATGAGAGCTGAGGATCTGGCCCTTTATTTTCTTTTATGTAGGATGATGATGCATCTTCCACTACTTGATGTTTTTCTTAAAGGCCATAGTTCTTGGTATCGTATGGTTAGGTAACTATTGCAGCTTTCATGTTTTAAGAATATTTCTTACCCTGATGCTTGCAAAGGGTTTACAATGTGAAGTGAATATATCTTACAGACACCAGTGATAAATAAAAAGAAGGCAAATTTTAACTCTCACAGCTTAAGACTGTCTTGTGGCTTCAGAGAAGGCGATTCAGGTAATGTGAACGCTTGGACGGGCTATGTATTTTGTTCTGGATTCTTGTGACTTGACTTCAGTTTTGTTTTATAACATTTGCAGGACCACATCTCATTCTGCTCTCATTTTACATAGGATTGCTTTTGGCCATGGATTCTCTTACTCTTAAAACTTAAATATATGTGCTCTTATTGTAAGCAAGACAAACCAAGACTGCTGTAGTAACATTCATCTTTGATGTTTGTTCCCTGGTAAATATTCGTCCAGATTTACCATCATTTACAAAATTGTCTTTTAAGATGAATGAGTAGTGCCTGCACATTTTGAGCAAGGATGCTGCGTTATTTTGGTTACTATTTTCACTGCTCTGGTGAAAATGCCAGATTTCATATTATATCTATTCATGCGAGTGAGGAGAGGAGAGTGAAAATAAGCTTTTTTTGTTAAGTAGTGTTTGGGCTTGGGGCTTAAATTCAAGCAGTCTTTATTTCTGCTCTCTGGAATATTTATATTAAATGAGGATATGGAGTTTGTTATAAGACTGGAATAAGTTTTCTCGGAGCAATAAAAAAGCTATTCATTAACTTTTTGTGCCATAAGTGATCTAGTTTCAAGCAGGCTATACACTACCCTTCTCAATTAGCTGAGCTGCATTGGAAGAAATAAGGGCATAAGATTTTCTGCTTGTGTAAACTGTCATAGGTTTTTGTTATAATCTGTGGCTATATTGGAGCCATTATAACAAGTAAGATCAGCTGTGGACCTGGCCCTTAACTCTCTACTCCTGTGAGAAAACTAGCAGTAATAAGCTTAAAAAGAAAGATTTTTCATCATGAAACTCTTTGATTCAATGTGGCTTCCGGCACCTGAGAAACTCAAACTAGTACAGAATGCTACAATTTCTCCTCAGTAATGCAGCCTACAGTGAATTCATCGGTGCTGACCTCTACTTTCTATACTGACTTTCAATAGCATATCAAGTTCTATGTCTTAGTTGTTATCTTGATGGTGTTCAATGGCCTGACCCTAAGATATTCAAGTGAAGGCATAAAGCACCAGGATGAAAATGATGGTCAGTCATTTTGCTTCTCTATAAATGGGATTTTCTACAATAGGGGTAGAGACTGTGTGGGGGTGAGAGCTTTTTGGGTGGCCTGAAACCATCACAAAACTGATCCCACTCCAATTGCTGGTCATAGTTTGTTCAGTTTTGTGACAAGGCATGCGTCATAGCAAATATATTTAAAAAAATTCAGCCCCCTGCCCCCACACAAAATACACAGTTGCATAAACTTCTTGCTCTGAGGAGAGGATGATAGAACAAATTATATGTAATAGAAGTTAGGTATGTTGCTTAACTGCTGGAAAGCACTCAGATAATAGGGCAATGAGGATGTCTGAGAACCTATATAGAATACAGTGTTCCATACAGGTTGAGACAAATCTGGTGAAGAGGACAGAAGTGTAGTACAGAAGGTATCCCACAGGGGTGCAGGATGGGGATCTAAGTGTTTTCCATGGCTTGTATTGTCCTCCACAATTTGCCCACTACCCTTGCCTCACTGGAGAAATTCCTACTGAGATTTTGGTGTAAGGAGAAGGGGCAATTCACAGGTAGCTAAATCTCATTTTCATATAGGAGGAGAGGATGATGAAAAATGTGTTTCCTAGTAGATTACATGATCAAACCCATTTTAGGCATAAGAGAATAATTTATGGAGAGTGTCATCCTTGACTTAAACCTGAATTTTTTTTTATTTGTTAATATAAGATGAGGCCCAGAATGTTACTTTAACATTGCTTTTGGAGATTTATGCATTGCAGTAGCTATAAATATGACAAATTATCTATAATAGCTGACCAAGCTATTAAAAGTTATAAAAGCCTACCTAACATTAACCAAAATACATTTGTATTGATTAATTTGGTTGCATACTTTCATATATTTATGTAACACCCACCTTGTTTTGATAAATAAGAATATTTTTCTATTAAAGACTAGGTTGCTGTGTTGAAATAATCAACAGAAGATGATGAATGACACTAGAGACCAGTCTCTCTTCTTTGTCAGTCTGCCTGATCTACAAAAACTCTATGCCATTAAAATTACACTGAGTTCTGCTGTGTCAGAAACTCAGATTAGAAATACACAGTTGAAGATTTGCAGGTAAAGGCAAATAATTTTGAGAGCTGCTATTTTCAGAAGTAATTGTTCTGATAAAAATAATTTATAAGTAGTAATGTTATTACAAATAAGAAGATCAATGAAATTCTTAATCACCTTGGGATACTGTGTATTTTTTTCCTGGACCTCCTCTGTTGAGGTAGGCAATAGCTGCTTAAAAAACAGCAAAATGTTCCATTTGTTTTAAAAGTGTTCAGTAAATTGTCATTAGGCTGGCCCTGATTGTGGATTTTGTTTAATTTCACAACAGCTATTTTTACTACGGATAGCAAGTAACTGTTTTTGACTCTGACCAATTTGGATGAAATATAAATTAGTAACCTGAGCTATCCAGCATTTACTACCAAACTACTAGAAACTTAATGTAAAATGTACTAACGCTTTAGTAGAAATAATTAAAATGAATGTAATGTAGTGCTGAGATAACAAGATCAATTTAAAGGAAATTCTTTTTATACTTAATTTTGAAAGTTTTATCTTCATAGGCAATTGCTGTTTCTGCATCAAGACGTCCTGTCCTCACCTGTACCTGGAACTCTGAATGAAGTTTTAGCTGTAATGGCGGTCAGTAGTAACATCACATATATAGAGAGTTAATATGTAGCTCTTTTTAGAGGCTTATTTATCAAAACTAATATCAGAAACTTAATATGTGATACAATTTAAGTATAAGTGTGCTCACATGAAACAAACAACTGAACACTAACAGTATATATGGCATATTATTCCTCTGTTGAAGAAATAGCTCTTTGAAAGGATAGTGATGATGACATAATGACATACTTTCCACATGCACTTAAATACAAAATACAGGGACATTTCCCTTAAGTGATGAGATGGAGCAGAATTGTATTGAACGTACCTGTGGACATATTGACATCAAAGAACTTAAGATTTCATGTAAAATGCTGGGGCAACCTTTGTCTGATATGGCTGATCTCTTAAATAGCTTTTACAGGGCATGTCTGCACATTCATTAATACTCCTTAGACACTGCACATTTAGCTTAGTACTCGCTTAATAAAGTACCAAATGCGCAGTACCTAGAATTACTGCGCAGAAGTGCCAACGTATAGTTATTTAGTGATGCTTACTGTGCATTAGCCTAATATAATAATAATAATATAAGCACAGTAAGCTAATAGCACAGTTTGTGCTGTAACGTGCTACTATGCTATTATTAGGCTAATCTGCAGTAACCATCTCGGGTAGACGTGCCCATAGTAAACTAAATTTCCAGGTTATTTAATATAGCATATAACTATACATTTTATACTCTGTGCATGTGTGTGGTATCAACTCACTGTGTCTCAAAGCAGGTAGGATATAACCTAGCACGATAATAAGCAGGGGCAGAGTGAAGAGGAGAATGGTTTGGACCATTTACAGATGAGAACCTACATTTTATACGTTTTTTAAGACTGTACAAAACATAAAATAAGTTTGTCAATAAAACATTTCCACACAACTGCATTAATGATATATTTAGCTTTGGTGGTTAGTTAAGGACATAGAATAAAATCATTCTTCCTGACTCACTTGAAAATGGACTTGTCAGCCCAGGTAACAGACTGACAGCAATTATCCTTTGTCCTCTGGGGGTTTTTTTAGGTACCATCTGTACTTTAGAACCAGGATGTCAATTGCCCATGCACCAGATCCAGCCTGCAGACCTGCTTTATCTGGCTTTCTGGGCTTCGGGTAGGGCAGTGAATTTTGAGGTGGGGCTGCCAGGGGGACATAGAATCCAGGGATATAGGTCCCCACTGGGCATGACCATCAGTGGCAGACAGGTAGTCTGATATAGCTCACATGACACACAGCTGCTTAATTTGTGGCCACTTAGCACACCTCCATTTGCCGTCTGGCCACCACTGCTTGCTCTGCTGCAGCTGCTGGCCTCACCACCTCTGCCGCTTGCCCTGCAGATCTAGCTCACAAGGAGCCTCATGTTCCAGATCTGGCCCAGGGCACAGGGTGAGTTTGACACCACTGCTTTAGGACATTTAGGTCCTGAGCAGTTTTATTTGATGCCTCTGCCACAAATGGCATTCTAGTCCATAATTAATGGTCTATTATAGCAATAAAAGTAAATAGTAATCATAAATTAAGACTGTTATCAAAGACTTTGCTCCAGAGGAGTGGTTAATACAGGATAGAAATGCAAGGTTGTGCTATCAGGTGCTTCTTATATACTCCTTATATGTTCAGACATTGAAAGAATTTTCTTTTCTTATTGATTTAGATATCTCTTTACAAAACAGGAAAATGTCAAGCTTATATAGAGAAACATGAAGCTACAGTAAGTGATTAAATATGTCATGATTTTTGATGCTGTTATACTTACATTTCTTGTTGTCAAAACTTGCGAGTTATAAAATTCATGTTTCTATGACTCCAGGCAGATGTTACACTTAAAACATGCTGCAGGGGTGTAGGTTGTAGCCGTGTTGGTCTAAGGACATAGGCAGACAAGGTTCCTTGGGTGAATTTGATATCTTTTATTAGACCAACCCAAATAGTTGGAGAATAGTTATTA
>NW_005842303.1:1372087-1375853 GCF_000455745.1 Alligator sinensis | reverse complement strand
AAATGATTTTAAGAAGAGCACACCCCACCTGCTGAAACTTCCTTAGCCTGATGAAGGGTTTTTGAACACAAAAGCTTGCTTAATAACTATTCTACAACTAATTGGGTTGGTCTAATAAAAGATATTAAATTCACCCAAGGAACCCTGTCTACACTTAAAACATGTTTTTTTTTCACATCCCTGGTGCATGAGGATCCTGGATTCTGGGAACCTGTCCCCAATCCTGGAGCCTCAGCAAGTGGCATAACAAGCAGAGCTGGTGTCCAGGGCAGATCCTGCAGGAGAGTGGGGGATGCACATTTCTGAGAGTGGGGGGACAAGCAAGTTCCAAGAGCGGAAAGAAGCAGGCTTATCCATGCTGGGAACTCCTAAACAGTTCCTGGATGAGCAGCTGCTGCCACTCTGCCTGATCCAGCTGTTCCTCTTAAAGCAGCAGCAGCTGGGGACTGCTTTGGAGTTTCTGGCATGAGTATGCTGCTGCGATGCAGACTCTTCAGTGGAACAATTCTGGTGCCCCTCCTAACTTCATGCCTGGGGCAGGTGCTCCTCTTGCCTACCCCTACTGATGTGATTGGCCCCAGTGCATTGAGACCTGGATCTGGATTTGGGTGTCAGTAGCAGACTGGTTAAGTTCACAGATGACACCAAATTATGGGGAAGTGCAGTCACACTGGAGGATAGGCTGGCGATTCAAGCCAACCTGGACAGGCACACAAGGTGGGCAAATCAAAACCTGATGACATTCAACATAGAGAAATTCAAGGTGCTCCACCTCAGGAGAAAGAACCTACATCATACTTATAGGCTCAGCAGTGCTACACTCACTAGCACCATGACCAAAAGAGACTTGGGGGTCATGATTGATCACAAGATGAACATGAGCCACCAATGTGATGCTGCAGCTGGCAAAGCAAACAAAACTCTGGCTTCCATCTACAGATGCATTTCAAACAAGACCCAGGAAGTCATCCTCCCGCTTTATTCGACCTTGGTGAAGCTGCAGGCAGAGTACTGCATCCAGTTCTGAGCTTCACACTTTAGAAAGGATGTGGAGAAGCTTGAGAGAGTCCAGAGGAGAGCCACACACATGATTAGAGGTCAAGAGAGCAGGCCTTATGAGGAGAGGCTGAGACATGGAGCCTAGACATTCAGCCTGGAGAAGAGAAGGCTCAGGGGGAACTTGATGACAGCCTATAAGTATATAAGGGGTGTGCATCAGGAACTGGGAGAACATCTGTTCACCAGAACACCCCAAGGGAAGACAAGGTCTTATGATCACAAACTGCTAGAAGACCGTTTTAGATTGGACATAAGGAAAAACTTTACCATCCGAGTCTCCAGTATCTGGAATAGACTCCCTCCAGAACTGGTGCAAGCACCTAGTCTGGATATGTTCAAGTAATGCCTGGATGCTCACCTTGCTACGGTCATCTGACCCCAGCTGACTTCCTGCTCTTTGGGCAGGGGCTGGACCCAATGAGCTCACAAGGTCCCTTCCAGCCTTAACGTCTATGAAATCTATGACCTTTAAAAAATGTGTGTGCAACTGGTCTTCATACAAGATTTTCTGATTTCCCCTCTTTGTTCATATTAATTAGATGGAAGCTCCACAAAGAGTTAGTCCAAACATTCTTCAGCTCTGCCTCTCCTACACTCTTATAGCCAGACTTGCCCCAAGCTGGAATAAGGCTGGTCATCTTCTGGTACAAGGTATCTGACTCTACTAAATCAGAGACTGACCCTTTGATTTTCAGTGTTTTATCTATGTATGTGCTGTCTATTTTTTTTATTATTCATATTCTTTTAATATGTTTGCATATCTCTGTTCCTTTATCCCCGTTTAATGAATAATGTAAAAGGACTAGTAATTATTTTTTTCTATCTTCCTTCTACTTTGTGAATTGATTTAATACACAGTTAAATTGACCATAGCATACACTTTAATATGTAGTACAGTAAATATCTTCTTCAAACACTGGATGTATTTTTCAAAATTGGAATTTCATAATGAACATATTTTTATACAGTAGTAGCACATTTCTGTCCTGGGTATAATGTTAAATTGCATCCAACAGTCCTGGGTATGACATTACACAGCATCCAGCAGTAGGACAGTCTGACTGTCAGGATAATAGTTGTTGGTTAGAATCAATGTAGGGGGCTTACTGTTTGGACAAAGTTTGGGACAAGATTCCGCTTCCAGCCACTTATGTGATTTGGTGGGGTGGATTAATGACCTACATATAATGTGCAGCGTCTATCATCTGCACCCTATAGGTACTCTGAGTGGAGATCAGAGATAATTAAGTGATAACAATCTCAACAAACTCAAGATAACAGTTAATGAATTAAACAGTTTATTAAAACAACTTCTAAATTCAGCAATTATAATTACTACAATGGCTATATAATTGCCTATACAACTATACTATACTTAGCCTACACTAATCCTAAGAGAACATACATATATACAAATTATAACAACAACACAAGACATACCTACGCACACAAAACACTTGCAAAGGGTGATATTTAACTCAGGCGTTGTGAACCAATACCATCAGAGGGAAAGTAAGTATATTCTGGGACTGGCTCAAACAATATCCTGTTGCAGTATCTTCAATGAACTTCTCCTATTGTTAGATCTGACAGCGTCAGGTAAGTGGAATCCACAATATAATTTGAATACTCATTCACTAACCAACAAACGTTCCACTCTTCACCATTCAGCCAGACAACCAGGATTCCCATTATTCAATTAAGCATCAAACTCCTCAGATACCAGGGGCTGCGCACCGTGGCTACCCTCAAAAACTTCCACCCGAACACTCTTAAAAAAAAAAATCCCACTCTCTCTCAGGAGCTGCATACAACCCACCATGACAAACTGACACTTCCCACGGTACCAAAATCTGTGCATCACCCTCTCTGCATCTGAGCAGACTCAGCCTTAGAGAGCTAGATCTGGAACTTTTCCACTGTCTGCAAGCTGCAGGGTCACCAAGAGGTCACTGAATACAGTGGCCTACATAGTGAAACAAGTACTCTCTAGCTACTGCAGCCTCTGGGTTGCTCCTTAGGCAAGGCGTGCACCCATCACCCTCCTTTACCAGGGTTACAGTTGAAGCCACTGGGGGCGCAGGACGGTGGATCATTTCATCTGGTGGCTGCCTGGTACAACTGGGACAACAATAGAGGAGACTTGCTCAAGTTAGCTGAGCACTGAGAACTGCAACAAGAAGTGGCAAACTATTGAAGAAGGTGTGGCAGTCATTTACTCAGGAGGCCAGATGCACAAAAGAGGATTTGGGTTGATTTTGGATGAAGAAACCTCAAAATGTTTACATGGTTTTTGGGCAATATCTGATAAAGTGATGCTTGTGAAAATAAAGGTTAAACCTTTCAATATTGCAGTAATACAAGTCTACACACCAACAACTGAAAGTGGGGAAGAGGACACTGATCATTTTTATGAAGACCTTGATAAAGTGAAAAACCAATGCAAACCTCAAGAAGTGGTCATAGTGATGTGAGTTCTAAATGCAAAAGTTGGTTGTGATTGAGCGGATAATGTTGTTGGACCTCACAGACATGGAGAGAAAACTGAAAGAGGAGTGAGATGGATTGATTGGTGTGTTGCAAACGATCAAGTCATTATGAACACATGGTTTGAACACCACCCAAGAAGAAGGTATACATGGAAAAGTCCTGGTGATAACGATAGAAACCAAATTGATTACATCATCATCATCAACAAAAGATTCAG
>NW_005842303.1:1369747-1372074 GCF_000455745.1 Alligator sinensis | reverse complement strand
ATGCCGTTCAACTATCAAAAACTTACCCAGGGACTGACTGTGGAAGTGATCATGTACCTGTAGTACAAGATAAGGTTGAGGAAACCTAAGAAAACAAAAGTGACAAAGAAGCTTGATTATTCAATTCTAATGGAAAAAGATCTGATTAAAGAACGGTACATAGTTGCAGTCAAAAACCGTTTTCAAGAATTTGAAGGTGAATGAAATAGGTCACACTGGGACATTTTCCAAGAAGCACTAATTGAAACAGCCAAGGAGGTTATTCAATCAAAGTAACAGAAATGGATGACTGAAGAAATCCTTGAACTTAAGCAAGAAAAAAGGAAGATGAAAACCTGTAGTTTGGCAGAGTATAAGAAACTGGATAAAAGAATTTAATCAACATGCAATAGAGAAAAGGAGAAATGGCTTAATGAAAAATGTACAGAGATAGAAAAACAAAAGGATAAAGATGGTATGTTGATGTATAGGAATATCAAAGACATCACAGGCAAAGAAGGATGCACTGCTGGGAGATCTATAAAAGCCAAGAATGATGATGTAATCATGGAACAAGAACAATTATTGAAAAGATGGACAAAGTATATTGAAGATTTGTTCCATGACAATCGAGAAGAAGTGCCATCTATTAAGAAGAACATGAAAAGTTTGAAAATTCTTAAGTCAGAAGTACAAACTGTTATCAGCTGAATGAAAAACGATAAAGCTACAGGACCAGAGGAGATTACAGTAGAACAAATAAAATGTTTGGAAGAGTTTGGTATAGAAAAGTTAACAAATGTTAGCAATGAGATTTACAAAAGTGGAGAAATACCTGAGGATCTCAGTAAATCAATCTTTATTGTGCTCCCCAGAAGACCTGGAGCCATTGAATGTGAACTCCATCAAGCCATCAGTTTAATGAGCGATATGACAAAGATCCTATTACAGGTGCTGATGATGAGAGCTAGAAGTAGAATAGACTGGAGATTGCAAAAGTTCAATGTAGTTTTGTTGAAGATCGAGGTACAAGAAATGCTATCTTTATGGTATGAATGCTTTTGGAGAGGGCAATAGAAATGAAGAAAGACATTTTCTTATTCTTTATTGAGTATACCAAAGCTTCTGATAGAGTCAAGCATGAGGAGTTAATGAAAATGCTAGAAGAAGTGGATATTGATGATAAAGATTTGAGCATTTTAAGAAAACTTTATTGGGAGCAAACTGCAGCAGTGAAGATAGAAAATGAACTAAGTGATTTTGTCCAAATTTAGAGAGGCGTGAGGCAAGGCTGTGTCTTTTCACCTGACTTGTTCAACTTGTATAGTGAGTAAATACTGATGAAGATTGAGGATTTATCAGGGCTGATCACTGGTGGACAGAATTTGAACAACTTGTGTTATGCTAATGACACAGTCTTAATAGCTGATTCAGAAAAGAAGCTTCAAGAAATTTTAGATAAAATTGTTAGTGAAAGCAAGAAGAAGGGGCTAAGTATCAACTGCAGAAAAACAGAATGTACAGTAATAACAAAGAAGAAGATTGTCCCTGTGTGTAATATTAAATTAGATAAGGAACAGATAAGACAAGTCAATAAATTTAACTACTTGGAAAGCTGGATAACATCAGATGGTAAATGGGATCATGACATAAAATAGTGAATAGGGATTGAAAAAGATGCATTTCTGAAAATGAAAAAGATATTGACATTTCTATGGGGACAAAGCTAAGAGTTCAGGATTGCTATGTTATACCAGTCCTCATGTATGCGTCAGAATGCTGGACAGTATTGTCAAGTATGGAAAAGAGAATTGAAGCAACTCAGATGTGGTTCTTAAGGTGCATCTTGAAGGTATGTTGGACAGACGGAGCCCCTGGTTCCGGGCTCCACGCAGACGGAGCCCCTGGCTCTCGGGTGCGGGGGCTGCCTCCCCTGGCTCTCGGCTGCGGGGGCTGCCTGTCCCTTTTTCAGGCTCTGGGGCCTGGGAGCATGGTGACCTCGCCTTGTGGGGTCTGCTCCCTTTTGGGGTCTCTGGCGCGCCAGCTGGAGGAGCTCCAGGCCACAGTCCAGAGACTGCGTGCCATCAGGGACTGCGAGCAGGAGATAGACTCCTACTGCCAGGCCCTTCTCCCCCGGGAGGCAGAGGGTAGACCACAGTCCCCCTCCACGCCAAAGGAGAACTTTGGGACCTCCTGCTGTGCCCAGCCAGGTGCATGGACCAAGGTGGTCAAGGGCCCTAAGGCCCGCCGCACCAAGGCCCCTACTCCACCAGAACTGAGCAACAGGTACGCACCTCTTGCTGCCCCAGCAGAGCCTGCTGAGTTGCCGGCCCCCACAGGCAACATGG
>NW_005842303.1:1362784-1367966 GCF_000455745.1 Alligator sinensis | reverse complement strand
GCGTTGAACATCATCAGATTCTCGTCCGCCCACTTGCTGAGCCTGTCCAGGTCAGCCTGGATAACCTGCCTGTCTTCTGGTGTGGATGCTTTGCCCCAGAGGTTGGTGTCATCGGCGAACTTGGCCAGTTCTGATCGCTTCTGACTCCAGTGTCCACATCATTAATGAAGATGTTGAACAGTATGGGTCCAAGGACAGAGCCTTGGGGGACCCCACTGGTCACAGGACACCACGATGAGTGACTTCCATCGATTACTACCCTCTGGGTCCGACCCCGGAGCCAATTTTCCAGCCAGTGGATCGTGGAGGGCCCAAGGCGACAATTGGCCAGTTTCTCCAAGAGGCGATCATGGGACACCAGATCGAAGGCTTTTTTGAAGTCAAGATATATGACATCAATCTCTTTTCCCTTGTCCAGGTGATAGGTCACCTGGTCGTAGAAGGAAATGAGATTGGTCAAGCAAGACCTACCCGCAACAAACCCATGCTGGCTATCCCTCAGGATGCGGCCATTGGCCAGTCTGTTAAGAATGGTCTCTTTGATAACCTTTTCTAAGACCTTCCCTGTGATAGAGGTCAGGCTGATGGGCCTGTAGTTTGCCGGATCCATTTTTCTCCCTTTCTTGAAGATAGGCACCACATTGGCCTCCTTCTAATTTTCGGGCACTTCACCAGAGCACCAGGAGTTCTCAAAGATCCGTGCCAGGGGCTGAGCTATGATGCTTGCCAGCTCCTTGAGTACCCTGGGGTGTAAACTGTCAGGGTCGAATGACTTGAAGGTGTCCAGCCTCTCAAGATGTTCCTTCCTGAGGTCAGCATTAATGGAGGGTAAGGAATCTCCCTCACCCAGGCCTTCCTGTCCCATAATGGGCAGGGGCGTCCCTTGGAACTGGTGAAAAACCTATGTAAAGTACCCACTTAGCAAGAAACATTTGTGCAGTACAGCTTATTCTGCTGGTGAGTTCAATATTTTTCATGCTATTACAGGATGAAAATGGATTGGTATTTATTGCTAAAAGGTACTGTTCTGAAATGAAAGGCAGAAGCTGAAACTGCTGAAGTCAATACAGAAGAAAAATCTGCAACCATAGATGCTTCTCAAGCAAATCCCGGGACGTCATTCTCCCCCTGTACTCGGCCTTAGTGAGGCCGCAGCTGGAGTACTGTGTCCAGTTTTGGGCTCCACAATTCAAAAAGGATGTGGAGAAGCTTGAGAGAGTCCAGAGAAGAGCCACGCGCATGATCAGAGGTCAGGGAAGCAGACCCTACGATGACAGGCTGAGAGCCCTGGGGCTCTTTAGCCTGGAAAAGCGCAGGCTCAGGGGTGATCTGATGGCCAGCTACAAGTTTATCAGGGGTGACCACCAGCATCTGGGGGAACGTTTGTTCACCAGAGCGCCCCAAGGGATGATGAGGTCGAATGGTCACAAACTACTTCAAGATCGTTTCAGGCTGGACATAAGGAAGAACTTCTTTACTGTCCGAGCCCCCAAGGTCTGGAACAGCCTGCCACCAGAGGTGGTTCAAGCGCCTTCATTGAACACCTTTAAGATGAAACTGGATGCTTATCTTGCTGGGATCCTATGACCCCAGCTGACTTCCTGCCCTTTGGGCGGGGGGCTGGACTCGATGATCTTCCTAGGTCCCTTCCAGCCCTGATGTCTATGAAATCTATGAAGTCACATCTCCAACGAAGGTATTTTGTTAAGAGCAGGCTGTAGGAGAAAGCTGCTGATTAACCTTAGAAAGAGACAGTTGGAGTTTCTCAGACATGTTATTAGGAAAGAGGAAACTGAAAGTCTGGTTCCAACTGGAAAAACTGAAGGAAGGAGAAATCGTGGAAGACACAGGTTGACTTATATCAAGAGTCTATCTAAATAGATTAATGTATTGACACTGGAAATTCTGTATGCCTCAAAGAGAAGAGAACTGTGGAAGACCATGGTTGTGTGGAAGAACTCAAACTTCGCTTGTAGTTGTATCAAAATTGGCAGAGCTATCTTAGTTTATTTAAAGCTATACAAGTGATCACAAGGAGGGTTCTCAAAGGAACTCTGACCTCTACAAGTTTACAAGCGTATTTATACTTTAGGCAGTGAGAAAAGATGCGGGGTTCAGACAAAGCAACCTTGAGAGAAACAAAAAGATGTCGATCATTTGTTTGTCATACGTAAGCAGTTTACTTATTCAGGAAAAAACCACTGTGTTTTGGGAACAGTTATCAGCTTCTGGTTCGGGGGAAAAGAGGAGGTTAACATCTGCACATAGAGCTTAATACATCAAGACAAAACAAGGCATGAAGGTTTTTTCTTATCTTAGAACATTTTGAAACACAGCATCAGCATCAGCATTTTTTCTCTTCTCTTTCTCTCTCTTTTTCTCTCCTCTTAGTCAAGTAAGAGGCCTGGTTAAACTTATTTCCACATTCCCCCCTTTTGGGCCCAACATATTAGATATTTATAGCCATGAGCCTTTTAACTTCTAATTTTTCTTCCTCTTTACCTTCCGTTAGTTTAACATACATATTATACACTTCATTTCTTTGCACAGAGGTTAACAAGCTATTTTGCATTTGCTTAGTGGCACAACTTAAGCAGCATCGTATTAGCATATGTACTAGGCATACTCCAAAAAAAATAACAAACAGTATTAACAGACCATGAATAACTGTAGAGCCCAAGGAGCTAAAGATGGAGCTGAACCAAGAACTTAAATTCCAACTGTCTGACTTGTGCAATTTAGCTGTTTCATTCCAAATATGTGCAGTCAAATCCTGAATTTCTTCTGAGTTATTGGGAATATAAGTACAACATTTTACCTATTAAAGCACAGACTCCTCCTTTACTGGCTAAAGTGAAGTCTAGAGCCACGCGATTTTGCTAAACCATGGTTCGCAGCGCTACCATCTCTCAGGACAGTTCAACAGTAATAGCAGCTGCAGCTACAACACGAAGACATGGAGGAAGTCTGGCTGCAACTGGGTCAAGAGCAAAGCTATAATAAGCAGTGGGACGGTGCTTGTCTCCATGTGCTTGAGCGAGCACAGCAAGTGCAAATCCGTCTTTTTCATGACAAAAAAGAATAAAGGGCTTAGTATAATCGGGAAGGCCTAGGGCAGGAGCTTGCGACAGAGCTTGTTTAATAGAGGCAAAAGTGGCTTCGGCTTCTGAAGTCCAGGGCAAAGGCTCAGGGGTGTTAACAAGAGTCAGGTTTTGCAGTGGCTTGACTATAGAGGCATAGCCAAGTATCTACTGACAGCAGTAGCCTGGAAGAAGAAAGCAGTCGTTCTCCAGTGGAAATATCATGACCCAAATAGTGGACACGAGGGAGACAAAGTTGTAGCTTTTCTTTAGATGCCTTATGGCCTTTTAGGGCAAGAGAGGTGAGGAGAGTTAAAGAATCAGCTTTACAGGCTTTAAGGGAGGTAGATGCTAATTGCAGATCATCAACGTACTGTACAAGCACAGAACTTTCTTTAAATATTATGGCATCTAAATCCTTCTTCAGAATTTGAGAAAAGAGAAGGGGATTCAGTATAGCCTTGGGGCAATCGAGTCCAGGTATACTGAAGTCTTTGATAGGTGAATGCAAAGAGAAACTGGCTGTCAGGGTGTATAGGGATAGAGAAAAATGCAGAACACAAGTCAACAACAGTAAAATAACAGGCATTAGGAGGAATACAGGACAAGATAGTGGCTGGATTTGATACAACAGGAAAAGTAGGTAAAACTGCAGAATTTACTGCACGGAGGTCTTGTACAAAGTGATAGGTATTTTTTCCAGGTTTCAAGGGCTCTTAGTTGGGACAATGATACCTTGCTTCAAAAGACCTGTTATAACAGGGCATATCCCTTCTTCGGCTTCTGGGCGTAAAGGGTATTGAGCAACTTTAGGTAATGGCTTAGCTGGGTTTAATCTAATTTTTACAGGCTGGGCGGTATGGATTTGCCCTACTTCATTAGCATGTTGGGACCAGAGAAACGGAGGGACAGTCTTTATGATTTCTTCTTGTAACACAGAAAGATTGGGGGACTCAGGCTCAGGAGGTGAGCTAGCTAGGGTAGCAAGTACAGCCATTTCATTAACACAGGGAACTTCTAAATAAACGCCATTAGGAGAACAATAAATAGTACAGCCAAGTTTACAAAGCAAATCTCTGCCTAACAAATTAACAGGAGAACAAGGACTAAGGAGAAAGACATGTTGATCAGAAACAGGGCCAAGAGAAACATGTAAGGATTGGGAAACAGGATGAGGAACTATCTGATTTGAAATTCCTACAGTGTTTACAACAGCAGAGGAGAGGAGAGTTGTAGAAAATTCTTCAGCTCGGAGAGTACAGCAACTTGTGCCAGTATCTACTAAACATTTTGTAGGAGTGCCACTTATTAAACAGGAAATGAAGGGACCCTCTTGATTAAGTGAGAGAAGCGGGCTGTGATGATGTTATCATTCCTCAGGCTGTCCTAACAGGACGCTTCTTGATTCGGGACGGAAAACTGAGTGAGAGGAGGTGGTGGCTGATTAAACGTCATCCCCGGCTGGCCAGGCCGTTGAGGACATTGAGCCTTCCAATGTCCTGGTTGGCCATAATAATAACAACTGTCATTATTTTGGGACTGAAATTCTCCTCGTCCCATCCCACGACCACGTCCCTTGCCTCTGAATTGTCCTCAATAGAAACCTCGGCTTCTACCTCTGCCTAAAGTTTGTATTTGTAAAGACATTAGCTTAGTTTCCGTGGATTCCTTTTTCTTTTCTTGGCAAGCTGTACAGTGATTAGCAATGGTGACTAATTCTGTAAGTGTCTTAGTTTGCCAACCTACAGCAATTGTACACAGCTGTTCCTGGACTTTAGAAAGAAGTCCTTGGACAAAAGCGGCAGCAACTGCTTCTGGGGCAGTTTCAGCTGCATCTTCAATGCCAGAATGTCTTTCAAATACGAGTTTCAAGCGATCCATGTAGTCTGCTGGGGATTCTCCTTTGCTTTGCTTACAGTTATTTATTTTGGCCCAGTCAGTTTTCCTGGGGTAGATTTTAAGCACGGCCTCAAGAAGGCGTTCTCGGGCACCTACCAAGTGACCTCCCATTCCGGGGTCTTGAGGAGGCCAATTAGCCTGTGTGATGAGGCGGTTATGGACTTTGGAGGGCAGAATACTTCTCATTAATTTGGTTAAATCTG
>NW_005842303.1:1351940-1362774 GCF_000455745.1 Alligator sinensis | reverse complement strand
CCTGATATTGGGGAATTGCTTAACAAGGTTTAGGAGATCTCCTGGGGTCCAGGGGGCATGGACTGTGACTGTAGTTTCCCCATTTGGACCCTGCCCTGGGAGTTGGTGTAAAGGCATAAGACAAGTCTTTTTCATTTTTAAAGGTGGGACTGGACCATATTGGGGGTCGGACCTTAAATAAGAGGAGGTTGAGGCTTCAGGAGACAGATGCCATGTCTCCGGTGGCTGCGGGCATGCCCCAGGGGCAGGTGATGGTTTTCTGATGGGGTGGGCTGCTTCCACAGGAAGAATCTATTTGGTTACTTTGAACTTCCTCGGGTTCAGATTGTGCCTGGAGTGGCACACTGAAAAAATTAATTATGTCTTCTACAGATTCATTCTCAGTCAATTGTGGATAAAGTTGTGTTGGTGCTGATAATGCTGTTGATGGGGGATCCCCTATTGGTGCATTTTTCTGTTTTAATTCCTTTATCTGAGATTTTAGTTTTTCTTGGGAGTCCTTACGGCTCCGAACTTGAGATTCTTGACATCTTTTGGAAGCTTCTGCATGCCAATCAAAAAATGTGTTCTACTGAGTCTGTGGTGTTTTACTGCCTCTTGACTCAAGGGCTCCGCGGAGATGAAGGATTTTACTTAAATCAAATGTTCCCTCCAGGGGAAACTGCAAGCTAGAATCATCTCTGGTATACCAATTCCATTTGTCTAGAAACTTACAACTTTTATGGCCATAGTGTGTGTACATGTACAATGCTGGAGTCCCTTTTGGTGGTGCTAGTACGTCTTTAGACCCTTCGCTCCCCATGTCTTTAAGCTCAATTCACACAGGTCTTTCACACAGGAGAGGCTTATTGAGAGTGTCCAGTCAGGTCGTGAGATTTGCTAGTGGCACAGGAATGTTGTGGCTAATGTCCAAAGACAAGATTCCGTAGCACCGGCACACAATGCAGTTACTCACTGTTAGACACGGCTCATTCATGAGAGTGGGGGTAGGGAAAATTCATCACACAACCCTGATCTCCTTCAGTCTAAGAGTTTCCACCTTGCACCCTTGCTTTCGAAGAGCACGCAGAACAAGTCTGGTGTCCTCGAGGCGGCTGCACAAGATTTCCACTCCTAGCTTCAGAAAGACCTCATAGTTCTTTACAGAACTTAACTCAATTCACACGGGGAAACACATTCACTGACAACAGCAACACAGTGTCAAACTCTTTTCTACTCACAATTCCTACTTACATAGTGGGTCTGACAATTCTGGCAGCAAAAGGGTTGGATAGGGTAAGCCTCAAGCAGCAAACAGGAAGACACACAGGCAGTCTCTCACCGAAAAGCCCCAATAGAGATTTCAAAAGGTCTCTTACCTTAGTTTGGCGCTGGGGTGTCAGTGAGGAGACGGTTTGTATCTCAACCGATCACTCTGGGCGTCTCTATCTGAGTCATGGCACCAAATTGTGGAAGAAATCAAACTTCGCGTTGTGGTTGTATCAGAATTGGCAGAGCCATCTTAGTTTATTTAAAGCTATACAAGTGATCACAAGGAGGGTTCTCAAAGGAACTCTGACCTCTACAAGTTTACAAGCGTATTTATACTTTAGACAGCGAGAAAAGATGCAGGGTTCAGACAAAGCAACCTTGAGAGAAACAGAAAGTTGTTGGTCATTCGTTTGTCATATGTAAGCAGTTTACTTATTCAGGAAAAAAAAAACTGTGTTTTGGGAACAGTTATCAGCTTCTGGTTCGGGGGAAAGGAAGAGGTTAACATCTGCGCACACAGCTTAATATATCAAGACAAAACAAGGCATGAAGGTTTTTTCTTATCTTAGAACATTTTGAAACACATAGCATCAGCATCAGCATTTTTTCTCTTCTCTTTCTCTCTCTTTGTCTCGCCTCTTAGTCAAGTAAGAGGCCTGGTTAAACTTATTTCCACTAAGAACACGTTTCTCTTATCCAAACTGAAAGGGACATGCTTTAAAACAATCTAATTCCACTAAGTTTCATCAAGCTAATTGGTAGTATTCTAGTCATCTACCATAGTAGCAAAGTATAGTCAGATTCAGTTGGTTAATGTTTCTAACACAGCTGCACACTGTTCACATTCTCACTGAAGAAATGTATAGAATATTATACCGTTTAAACTGAGATAAAGCTGGTGTTTTATATTTTAAGGTACAATATTATCAGAATCTTTAATATGAATCACTTTTTCTTTATTTTTATTTTTTTAGTTCCAGATTTAAAACCCAACAAGAAAAACTGTAAAAGAGAGAACTAGTTTCATTTAAGCAAACATTTAACACTAACAAAGGGCTATAGATATACATCTACAGAAGGTCTTTTACAATTTAAGAGCTAAATTGTAGCTTGTTCTGTCCTTCCACTAACTGCACTGCACATGCCCCACACACGGTATTAGCAAAAAATCTTGTGGCCCCAAAGAGAGAAGAGAAATATTACACACTAGCCTAATTAGCTCTGCAGTAAAGTCTCAGTGTCTACACATGTGGCTGTATTAGACCACAGGAAACTAATTAACTTTGCCATAGGTTAGTACTTGTGAACACAAGTACAGTCCTACAGCAGCGTTCTTTCATGCTCTGCAACACATGTGGAGACTCTGACAGGGCTGGCTGGGGCACAAGGGTGCTTCAGTGAGGGGCTGCCTGCCAGCTAGCCCCGCAATGGAGCACCCTTGTGCCCCAGCCAGCCCCTCTGCAACCCGTTGAACTGGGTTGAAGCAGCCCCAGGCTGGCAGGCTGACCCCCACCAGGCCTCCTGCCAGCCAGGGCTCCTCCAACCCAGCTCAACATGCTTCAGTCCAAGCACACGTGTAAACACAGTGTCCAGGAGCAATAAACTCCAGCGAGATATGTACTGGAGTTTATTGTGTTGCATTCATTTCACAAGTAGATGTGCCCACTGTGGAGCATTTTGCCCCAAAGACACAGTGTTTTCTTATGTATTCTGCATGTTTCTGCTTTGTGCTCCCTTATGCAAATAAAGTAACAAATTTGTTCTTAATTCTCATAGTATCATCTAAAATCAAATTTATTCTTAAAATTTTGTTTCTACCAGTAGGTTTATATGGATGATTGAATCTAGAGTAATATTTCATTCCAACTCCTCTTTTGGGCTTGAGGAATTTGTTAAGGGTTATCCAATAAAAATAATTCCATATACAAATTTCTCATTGCAAAAACCACTCATGTAAATAGTAGTCCATAATATGTTCTCATACATATTTCAGTGTTTGTTTATATGCTATTTTATTTGTAGTTCAATGAAAAATTAATTGATATGCATTTTTCTTTTTATATAAAGAATAACAAATCTGACACGCAAAATAAACTATGCACTTTCTCCTTCCCTACTACATAAAGACATTTTTAAATAAAGGCTTTGGACATATATTTTATAAAAATAATGTACATTTCTTTTATTTATGAAGGGAGAGATTTCCTGTCTCATAAGGGAAAACAAAATGCTGTTGGTAAGTACAATATTTTGTTAAAATATAAAGTATGCTTGCATTTAAGCAAAAATACATTATTTCTAGAGCTGCTATGATTTTATTTTGAAATATGAAACTAGCTTCAATCACATAATCCCTATGTTGTATGTCACTATGGCCCCCTCTACTCATTATAGCTATAGTGCAATTAACTGATTAACTGGGACATAACCAGTTAATTAACTGATTGACTAATTACCTTAAGACCAGCTACACATGCAAAGTACTTATCACACAATAGAAAGCTCCAACCAGCTGTAAAGTCAGATCTCAAAAACATGTACTAACTCTATAACCGGTTGCTATTGAGCTTTCATTTGCACGTGTAGTAGGGTCTCCTCTGGGCTGAGAATCCCAACCTCAGGGGTGCACCATGTCCAGCATGAAACCCCTGGGCCCTGAGACAGCTACAATCCCTAGAGTTCAGGAGTGTGTGAAACCCCTGGGCCCTGAGGCAGCCACAATCCCCAGGGTGTGGGGGTTTCATGCACCCCCGAGCACCATGGCTACCACAGCTGGGAGCCCCCTCAACTTGCCCAGCTTGCTTCCTGCCAGTGCAGGGTGAGCCCATGATCAGGCTCCCTCTGCACTGGCAGTAAGGAATGACGGGATCTAATGTGTGATCCCACAATCAAGCCTCCTGCCATGCATATGTGGCGGGGCAGAAAGTGCAATTGGGTGGATCGTGTATTAGATACCATTGTGCCTTTACCTGCACATGTAGTGGGGGAGTTTTCATATCAAGAGGGAAACAGAGGGGAGCCTTTTTACTGTTCACCTTTACCTATATCCCTACTTTGGAACCCATTCATTTAAATTTACAGTACTCAAAACATCAGGCCATATGGGGCTCTTAATTAACTTGTTATGAAGATATATATAGGAATAAAATATTTTATAGCAAAACCTCCCATATATTTCAAAACCTCACTAAAGACTACATTTGCAAATGCTGCCACCTAAATTTGCAAGTGGGAATTATGTTCAGAAGTGGGAGTTGCTTGTACAAGTAGACTTTGTATCCAAGCACCAACATGTACACAAAACCAAGTTACTGACGGTAGTTATGTGTGTGTACATAATTTTATGGATGCAGTTTAGTCATTGATATTAGAAAATAGAGACCAAAGTTTGTTTTAATTTTTAAGAATTGAAATGCAATTAGTTGTTTTTTCAGTGTTAAGGAATTCTTACCTTGTAGATTTTCAAACCACTACAATGAGCAGAATCATAAGCGGTTCCTTTAGTATAAGCACATTGGCTTTGCATTTGAGAAAATTACTTTTTATACAGTTTACTTTACTTTTAATACAGTTATGGACCTCAGTGTAACAGAAAACCAAGTTTGCATCAGTTTGGAGGCTTTCACAATTCGACTACCACCACCTGAGGTACAGAACTTTTATCAATCATTTCATTCATCCTGCAAGCTTCTTTATGGTCTTATTTTATTTACAATGCTTTATTTAAGAATAACCAACAGGGAAAATGTGTTTATTCCCTGTTGCTTTTGGACATTATTCAAACTAGTTTCTTATCATAGGATCATAGGAAAGTAGGGCTGGAAGGGACCTCAGGAGGTCATTTAGTCTTCTAGGGCTCCCTGCTTAAGTTAGGAGCACCCCTGACTAGACCATCCCAGCAAAGTGTCTGTCTAACATGCTGTTCAAAGTTTCCAAGGATAGAGATTCCACAACTTCTAGGTAGTCTGTTCCAATGCCTGACCATCCTCATAGTCAGAAAGTTCCTCCTAATCTCCAACCTAAATTTCCCATGCTGAAGCTTGAGGCTGTTGCTCCTAGTCTTGTCCCAAATGGTCACGTTATTCTCATCTTCTACTAAATAAATATACCATGTATTAGTATGATGGAAGTGCCACAGTCATGCCAATCAGATCTTTCTGGGAGGAAGATTCCCTTCGAGCTATTGTTTAAAGAAGCCTTCAGAAAAAAATAGTCTGACCATGATTATCAGGCACAGGTATTTTTACACGACTGTATTTCCCAGGAGATAATCTCTCCTTTACTTTCATCCATTAACAGCATGAAGTAACATCTTATCCTCAGTTATTTATTAAGAACAACCAAAGAGGTCCTGTTTTCCCCCCAAATGGGAGCAGTGTGGGCTGTGCTCTGAATATGGTTAACAACAATCTTGCTTCAGAATAAAAAAAATAGTATTGGTTCTGACAAAGATATCACCTTTGCTGAATGCATCTTGGCATACTTAATCATCTGGTGCACTGATTAGTAGACTGCAGTTAAAACTTCTGTCTTCTCAAATAGTCTTGGTTCTCAGAAGAAAGGGGTTCTTTTCTCTTGTTGAGCAACATACAATTTGACCTTGAAAATGACAGAAGCAATAATGATGGAAATTGTCTGGGTATGGTTTCATCATTAACTATGGATGCAGTACAGAAGTGTGGGAAAATATTTCAGTGCTTGGGACAGAGTTAGGGAGGCAGGGAATTATGCTGACCACTGGGGAGCCCAGGCAGTGAGCTTAGACTGTTGCAGCTGAGAAATGGGCTCACAGCATGCTGGTGTAGCATCCTGGCTAGCACAGACTTCATGGGACCACTCCTGGTACCCCATTTGTTGCCCCTCTCTGCCTGGATATACTTCTGGTGCAGGGCTGCCTCTCACGGCAAAGTCTTACTTGGGGGAGAGGGAGGTTGCATTCCACTCATCTTGTTCTCTCCCCTATCCCATAGATACACTACAAAGCATGGGAATGTGCCTGCCTGGCTCCTATGGCTGTGCTGCCCCTGCCGTGGAAAAGATACCTGAGGAGTCTTGGTGCCCCCTCCAAGTCACTGCCCAGGGCTAGTGTACTGCTTATCCCACCCTACTTACACTACTAGCTCAGTACAATCCTAGCATGGGACATTTTTTTTCCTTACAGACTGAAGATACCATGCTCATAGCAAGGGCTTCCTTGTTCCTGGATGGCTGCAAGCCATGACAGGCAGTGCAGTGACTCTCAATGACTCTCCTTATTTAAAAAAGTGTTTAACTTTACCTTGACCTTTAGCAAGACTTTTGGGTGTTGATTTTCCTGAGGAGCAAAGCCACATAGTTGCTGGGTACTTTTGCTTGGCTTTTATGCTTATCTGTTTCAGTCTCCAGGTAGCCTAAGGCTAGAACATGTTATTATCTGAGTTGCATTTAAAAGAACTGATGAGATAATGTGGGATTGCTCTTTATCTGGGGAACTTTATACAGAGTCCCATATCTTTACATATTAATTTCCATAAGACTTGCCCCTCAACTTTTAACATTTAGAATTCCTGAAAGTGTAAGTATTAAGTGAGCAGTAAATGAATAACAATATATTCATATTTGTACGCATTTAAGTTTTCCCTTTGCATAAATTTAGCAGGATTTTTAAAAATAATTAATATTTTCTTTTTAAAGCTGGAAGACTTTGATATTTCAACACATGTCATAAAGATATTCGACAATAATGAAAATTCAGTCATTCAGAGACATTCCATTTTAAGTAATTGGTGCTATGTCTTACCAAGGTAAGATTTTATTTAAATTTTAACAGAATCAAACAGCCACCTGCATTGTTTGCAACAAAAACTGTGAAGTTAGGATTAGTGACTAGAACCTGGGAAATGGCTTTAAACAAAAGTGAAACTGACCAATCTATTTCCCTTACTTAGATTTTTAAAAATACAGAATATAAATGAAGTATATAAACAATGATTCAGTCAGTTCTAAAAGTAATATTGTATGTATGTATGTATGTATTCAATATATAGAAAGTGAATGGTAAATTGGATTTTTTTAGCCTTTTAACTTTAGTAATGCATGGTTATGATGTAGAAAAAATGTTTTCTCCTTTGTTTTACCAGAATGTACTACTTAAAAGAAAAATATTTCCACTTCTTTTTTCAAGCCGTTCCTGTTTTCACATGTCCCTTTCATTATATCACTGTAAAAAAAGGGAGGGAGGGGTGCAATTTAATTTTTTGTTTTATTTATTCTGCACACACCGTAATTGTGCTGCAAATAATAATACAAAATTGTAGGTCACACTTTTACCAAGCTTTTGTTTTATATTCTAAGAAAAAAAATGGTCTATATTAAAACTGATATTGTTGTTTCACAAGTGAACTTCTGTCATCATGACATTCTGAGCACAAATGTCGTAGTTCCATAGTTTGTACAGGCAGTGGATTAAACAGGTTCTAACCAAAAAAAAAGTTGTATACGAGCTGAATAAAATTGCTTCCCCTATCAGACTCCAATCCTGCAAACAAGCATGTTCATAGGTCTTTGCAGGATCAGAACTAGTGTCAGGTTGATTTGATTTCTATAATTCCCATTAAGTTATAAATAAAATCAGTGAGTGCATCTCTACATTCATTAATGTACCTTAGATACTATGCATGTAGTTTAGTATTCACTTAATAAAGTACTAAGTAAATGCGCAATAACTAGAGTTATAACTAGATATAATGCGCAATAACTGGAGTTTCTGCACAGTAATGCCCGTGCACAGTTATTTTGTGATGCTTACTGTATATTAGTCTAACACTGCACAGTAGGCTATGAACACTGTTTTAACTGCCACACTACTATGCAGTGTTATTAGGATAATACGCAGTAAGCGCCTTGTGTAGACTCACCCACTATATAGTTTCCATACCAAACCAAGTGACATTTCTGCACTTTGCTTTTAAAACATTCTAAGTGTTATTAAATATGTTGTAAGTCATATTAGTGATATATGGCACGTTTTTTTATCCTCATGCATACAGCTTGAAAATGGGTCAGATCATTAGTATCAGCCACATAAGTCCACCAGAGTCTCCTTTTCGTTCATATAAAGACTTCCAGATGCACTGGAAGAGTCTGGTAAGAAAAAACACAAGGGATTTTCTTAATCTTGTTTCACTTTTGAGACATGTTTTTATATTTGCCAAATTTTTTATACAATATTCCATTTTATATGCATTTTCTTTTTAGTATGGGTATAGTCTTCCAGAGGATCATGGAGAAACAAAAACATATTACAATGTTTACTTCAAATTGATAGGAGAACAGCTCTTTACATATCCTTTTAATACCATTTTCTTATGTTTCATTTCCTTTTCCTTTATCATGCTGGTGAAGATACAAACTTTAATCTATATTAAGCATCAAATGTTTTGCTGGTGTAATTTCATTGAAGTCGGTGGAATTATGTCAATAGAGGATCTAGTCCCAAATATTTACTCTGAGCCCTGTTTTATTCTGAACCTGGTTTTATTAATGAGTGATATCAGATCTGACCTAATCTGCATTGCTGGAGATCTTTCTTGAGTAGCATTGATACATAAATGAGAGTTCTTACTGGGTCACGAAAACTGAAATAGATTTTCTTTTACGTTGTACAAGCACTGGATTAAATCAGTTTTAACAAAACAGAGTTGTACGCAGTCTTTAAAAAATTACTTCTCCTCTCAGGTATCGATCCTGCAAACATTTAAACATGTTCATATGTTTAAAGATAAGCACATTATTTGCAAGATCAGAAATGGAGTCCGATTTCTCTCCATAATATCCATGAAGTTATAAACCTACATGTTCCTCAGTCTTCAATAATCTTCCATGAAAACAAGATAGACAACATCATAATTAATCTGAAAAAGAAATCACAAAAATTCCCTTTAAAAAAATTAATCATTTCAGACCTATGGAAAAAATAAATAGCGTTGACTGAATTATTTTCTTTCCAGGCCACTCTTTAAAGAGGGCACTGTCATCTAAGATAAGATCTCATTTTTTATTTGCCTTGCAATCTTTGTAATCTGATAAAAAGAATCCTCCATACTCTGTATATCATTTTTTAAATCTCCCAATCAATCATTCAGATACTGCAAAATATATACTATAAATCAGGGATAAGCAACCCCCCAGCACACATGCCAGAGCAAGGCATGCAAGGTCATTTTGCTCAGCATACCACAGCCAGCCTGGGCTGTGAACAGCTGCTGCCAGCCACTGAGTCTGGGACTGCTTGCAGTAGGTGGTTAGGAGGCTGCAAGCCCTGTTGCAACCAACCCGGGCTCCACAGCTGGCAACAGCTGCCCAGCACCTGGGCCAGCAGCAGCCAGGAGGCTGCAAACAGCTGCAGTGGGCTCTGGAGCCCCAGCACTGGCTGGGCAGTGGCACTGGCAGCAGTGGCTGCACACACACCTCCAGGCAGACAGTGGGAGAGGGTTCTGGGGCAGTGCAACCCCGGCCCCTCCCCCACCATCTACCCAAAGATATGCATGCAGCCACCACCACCACGGAGCTGGTGCCAGTGCTCTAGAGCCCACTGCAGCTGTTTGCAGCCTGCCGGCCACCTACTAAGACTGCCCAGTACCCAGGCTGGCTGTGGCAGGTAGTCGGGAGGCTGCAAACACCTGCACTGAGCTCCAGAGCATTTGGCTGGATTCCATGGTGGCAGCAGCTGCACATGTGCCTCTAGGCCGGCCCATCACCCGCCATTCACCTGGAAGTATGCGTGCGTGCAGCTACCACCAGCAGTAAGGATCAGGCCCCTGTGGTCTGTCCCTGGCATACCAAGTCAAGGCATGGGTTAGGGTTGGGGTGTTTTTGGCACTGGCCAAAAGTATTTATAGCAGGGATCAGCAATGTTTATTTCAGATATTTTATTTTGTCTGAAGTGGTTACCAGCAGAGGGTAGTCAGGACAATAAGGAAACCCTTGAGAAACATGTTGACCTAATTGATGATGCTTAAGGAAGTGTGAATAATAAAAAAAAAAATTTAAAGGAAGATACATATTTGGATTAGGGCTGTGTGAAGCTTCAGGTGCTGATTTGCTTCAGAGGAGATTCGGCCCTATTTGGTGGCCAAATCTCCAAATCTGAATCGAATCAGGAGACCAATGAAAAGATCCGAATTGATTCGAAGCTCTCTGAATTGATTTGGACAAGATTCAGAGAGCTTCAAAGATTCGGACAGCCTGGGCTCGCTGCTGCAGGGAACTAAACCAGGACTCCATCCTGATAAGTAGGGGGTGGGGGAGTGGGGGCTTGAGGAGGGATGGAGCGGACCCCTGCCAGGCCCCATCCCCTGCCTGCTCCCTCAGCCTCCCTCAGTACCCCCCCGACCCCCGTCTGCTCTCCCAGACCGTCCCATGGCTGCCCTGCCCGGCCCCAGCTCCTGGCTCTTTAAAAAAAGCTCCTAGTCACCAGCTGCTGTCAGGCAGGGGGTGGTCTCCAAAGCCCCCCACTGCCCCGTGCTACATGGGGACTCTGCCACTAGCCCTCTGAGCCCCGCCCACTCTTCCAGCCTCCCCATGGCTGGCCCCACCACCCCCG
>NW_005842303.1:1335051-1351930 GCF_000455745.1 Alligator sinensis | reverse complement strand
TCCATGGGCCCTCTCCCACTAGCCCTCTGAGCCCCGCCCACTCTTCCAGCCTCCCCATGGCTGCCCCACCCACCCCAGCTCCGAGCTCTTGAAGGGAAACAAAAACAAAAAGCCTGCACTCACCAGCAGCTGTAGCAGCCTCAGGGCCCACATGCAGCATGGGGCAGTGGGAGGCAGCAGGGATCGCCCCCCCACTTGGCAGCAGCCGGTGAGTGTCAAGTTTTTTTTTTAAATGTCTTAAAGAGTTGGGAGCTGGGGCAGGCAGGGCAGCCATAGCGGTGGTGGGGAAGCTGGGAGAGTGGGCAGAGGTCGGGGGTCAGCAGCCGGTGAGTGCTGGGATTTTTTTTTTTCTTCAAAGAGCTGGGAGAGCGGGCAAGGATGGGGCCAATTTGGAGATTTTGGCTGATTCAGTGGCAGCCAAATCTCCAAATCAGATTTAGCCAAATTGATTTGGCACAGTGATTCGAATCACCGAACTGAATCACTGTCCCCCGAATCAGCTGAATCCGAATCCGAAGCAAATACTAGTCACTTCGCACAGGCCTAATTTGGATATCCTCTAGAGAGAGAATTAAAAAAAAAAAATAAATAACCAAAAGTTGAACACAGCCTGAAAGAGAATATAAATATTTAAGCTTTTACCTAGTTATAGCAAAAAAAAAATAGCCAGTTTCATTGCTTGTATTTATACCAAGTATATCATCTTTATTTTTCAAGAATTCTTGTTGATTTCAGGGGGGGCTGCCCAAGGGATAAAGTATTACTCAGAGGGAGTGAAGGTGAATATTGTCTAAGTAGAGTAAAAATTTCAAATCTGTAAAATATTTTTTTTAAATAGCAAAAATAGGCATGTTTTTTTGTTTTGCTATTGAAGACTTCTTAATGAGTAAATAGGGTCATCCTTTAAATAAAAGGATTAATAATTTCATTATACAAAATACAAAAGGTCTTGTTATGTTGTCCTTAACACTTATTCAGGTACCCTATAAATTGCATCAGAAGCCAACCAGTACAGTATTTTCCTAGAGTACATTTAGAAGGTATATTAAATACCTTTCTTTCTGACCTGAAGTCTAATCTTCCTCACCTATGTGGATTTCCAGTACAGATGACAAGTAAAGCACTATATGCTACACAGGAACTTGCTAAACCTCTAATGCATGTAAGAAATTTGCATCTTAATATGCATGGGACCCTGGAGAGGGAGGGCTTTTGGGTGTTTCTGGGGCTTCAGGGCATCTTGTGGGAAGGGGTTTCTCCCCAATGGGGGTTTGAGCTCTCTCTGCAGTGATGCAGGGGGTGGGGTATTACCTGGTTCTTACAGCACTTATGGGACCCTGGGGTGTTTCTTGGGGTCATTGGACTTGAGGCGGTCTCATGGGAGGGGTTCCTCCCTCTGAGGGTTTGAGCTCTCCCTGCTTCTCTGAGCTGCTGGGGGCTGCCTCCGGCTATGCAAGGCACACATGGGAGCTGGAGAGAAGAGGCAATGTAGAGGAGCTGAGCTGTAAGCCTTGGCACCAGCCTGAGCAAGCCTCGGTTCTGTCATCTGGAGCAACAGCGGCAGCAGCAACATCACTGGCAATGCGTAGGCAGTGGATGCAGGTGCATTTGCACCCCCTGAGATTAGCAGTGCAACCCCTGTGGAATGTGCGGCTGATAGTGCCGGCTGTGCACGCGAGTGGTCACCACTCACCACCCCCACCCCGCCACTGCCACTGCCAGTAGCATCTGCAGAGGGTTGCAGACTGCTGGTCAGCACTCACCACCCCCACCCTCATGCCTCCAACACCACAGCCACCTGCAGGAGCTCCCCACTCAGCCTGCTGCTGACACCACCATGGTTGCCTGTGGGAGCTCCCTGCTGCCATACCACTGACACTGCCACCACCTGCAGGTGGTCGCCATGCCCCCCCAGCCTCCAGGGGCACGTGGCATTTATGAGCGACATGGAGCACACCAGATGGCATGCCTCTCCTATTTGTCACCCATGCTGCCCAGAGTCTGTGGGAACTGTAGGGGGTCTTATGGGGGGAGGTGTGCAGGGGGTCTGAAAGTGATTAAGGTGGGAGGGTTTCAGGGACCCAACCGAAGGCTTCCCTTGCCGGCTGTAGTACATGGGTGGGAATCGGCCCTCCAGTATCCCCTTCTGTACCCTCTTTCCTCAGAAAGGAAAAGAATGATCATGATTCCTTCCTCATGAAGGAAGAAGAATGATTTGAACCATGCTGATACTGGGCTGACTGTAGAGCTAGCTACACCTGGTGGTAGCAATTAGTACTTACCACTTAGAAAGCCCTGGTTAAATACACATGCCATAAAGGGAAATGAGGTGTTCTGACACCACTACCCCATTTCACCTTGCATTTAAAACACATGCAACAGCTTTAATTAAGGTGACTCCTGCCATTTTAAAAGCACTCTAAAGTCACCCATATATATTAAGTGACAGCTTCAGTCCCCTTTAAATGGTGAAAATCATTACATATATATTAAATAGCCTGTTGTTCATGGTAAGACATGTACCTTCTCATGGAGTTTTTCAGAACATTGCGAAAACATAAAAATGTATGTCCTATAATGAACAACTGTTAATACTTTAGCTTCATATAGTACAGTTTGAGCTTGATACATATGTTTTCTGCCACAAATATATAACTAAATAGGAAAGTAAATTGATGTGCTATGGAGCCAAGTTAATAATTCTTTTGGAACCTGAGTTTTCTATTTTCAGAAACATATCTTATCTCAGCATCATAATGTTACAGCAATATTTTTATTTAATTTCTTTCTTTTTAAAAAGAAAAATCAGAGAAAAATAAATGGCTTGGGATTTTAAGCCTTTAAATAGTTCCAATCAAGTTTTAAAGGTCACACTTTAGAGTTGATGGGACTTGGGCAAGGCAAAATTCATAGCTAGTTTAGATAAATGGGTTGTAGAAAATTTGAGTTTTACACATTGAGAATTCTACTGGATGTGGCAGGGGAGAAACAAATTTAAATATGAAAGCTGAAATTATGTAGAATTCAACAGAGATTTGAGAGATTCTAAAAATTTTATATTCTGCTTTCTGAACATGGCTTCCATATGTGTCTTCTGTTTGTTTATTTTTTACTGAGGAAAGTTAGGCTGGTTTCCTCTTCCTGCAGTTTCTACAGCTATCTAGGCTGTAATGTATAATGATGTCTGTAGAAGTCACCGCAGACAAGGAGGACAATCTGCCAACTTCTTATAAATCTAAATTTTGAAAGCACTAAACTAAGATAATAAAAGGGCAGATCCTAACAAGCCTCTAATGTGCCTCCTCTTATGCATCCCAGTGCCTAAAATGTAAGCAACTTGCTCCAGGAGGATAATTCAGATTTACAAATTAGATGGTTAAACTTCCTATAAGGTGAATGGGGAGACCTAGGTACTTTCTGAAAGCAATCCAGATTGCTTGGTCACCTAGCAAGGAAGTGTTTATGGGTAGCCAGTAGGAAACAGGCAAAGGGAACGTCTGAATTTCCACTTCTCCTTGGAGTTTAGATATCTGACTTTGGGCTACATGGAAAGCGCTTCTTTTTTCTTGGGTTCCAGATCACTCAAAGGGAAGATAGCTACATGAAGCATTAAACCAGGGACGGGCAATTATTTTGGGCAGAGGGCTGCTTACTGAGTTTTGGCAAGCCATCGAGGGCCGCATGACAGGCAGCCAGGGGCAGATAAATATTAATCTTCTAAATTTGGGGGGGTCCCATGGGCCAGATAGAATGGCCTGGCAGGCTGCATCTGGCCCCCGGGCCACATTTTGCTCACCTCTGCATTAAACCCTAACTCAGTGGACTGTGAGGTGGTATCATCCATCCTATGGATCTCTCCACAGGCATTGTGCAGCAGTGACTGTATTAATTGCTGTGGTTTCCAGAGCTGCAGCAAATAACACTGCTACCACTCCGCCTCCAGCAACTTTCCAGTCTTGTAGGGATCCTAACAGGCCAGATGAAAGTCCCATGTACCAGGGGCATGAGGCAAGCAGATGGCTACATCTGACACATGGGACTGTACCCACATACAGACCCTGTACACAGATCCAATGTTGGATTTGGCCAGGGGGCTGGAAGGTTAAGCACCACTGTATTAACTGACAGTAGTACTGAGTTCAATAAAAAGCACAGCACCACCTGTTCACTTTTACCTAGCAAGTCAGAAAGTAGAGTTCTAGATACAGTTTACTATGAGGAGATCTTCTACTTCTGATAAAGAGTTCCCCAAGCACCATGCTGTGGGGTAGGCTGAATAAGAGTCCCACATTTAGGTTTTCATCCACCCTTCTCTTGAAGCAGACCCTGGGAAGTCACAAAAGCAAGATTCATGAGGTCACAAGGAAAGCAAGCAAGAGGAAGTGTGACTCCTACTTCAGTGGTAGTGGCATTTCTCTGGAAGCAGAGGGGAGTGCTGGATTCTGACTCCTTTATGCCAGGATTATTTCTGTTTTGTCCTTGAAAATGTATAAAAGTGTTCAGAGGCAGAAACTGGGTATGTGATTCTGTGGTGCAGCGAAGAATGCCATGCATAAAGAGGGGAGTTCTGGGTTCCGGTCCCTACTGCCAGGCCTGACTATGTATTTTTCATTTATGGGGTGTGTGAAGTAATCCTATATATATTTTGTAGTGAGCTTTGTGATTTGCTTGTAAGGCATTCTTTCTCTGGTAAGCATGTGTTGCAGGGAGCAAAACCCAAGCTTGCAAATCTGACTGGCAAAAGCATTTGCAAGGCCTCTCTGACTCAGGCCCCTTCAAGAAGAGAGACTCTGCATCTGAGTTCTTCATCACGCAGTACAGAAATCAACCACAGGATGGAGCTTTTGCTCAATCACCCAAAAACTTGTATCTTCTCAAATCTCAGTCAATGTACAGAGGAGCGTATTGCCGAGGCCATGAAGAAAACAATCCATGGAAGGCAACCACAACAGACTCCTGGACCATCAGAGCTGCCAGTTCACTTGGCTGAGTCTTTAAAACTGTCTAAAAATTCAGCTGTGGAGTCTCAAAGGAAAGGTGCCACCGGGCTTATACCAATTTTTAAAGGAAAGTTGCTGCAAATGAATATAAATGCCACAAGAGCCGTTGATGGAAATAAAAAGCAGACTGTTTTACAACGTTCCCCAAAGGTTGTAAGGGATGCAAAAGCCTCTAAAATACCTGTAGACAAACCCAGTGTACCTCAGGTATATAAACCTGTCCAAAATATGTCAATCAATCTTACTAATAGCAATGTTCCTCAGAGAGTGGCTGCAAATGCCAAAGTAAAGCATGGTGAATCTTTGTGTGACCATAAAACAGAACCTGGAAGGCAGCTGATGAATTCTCTTCTTTCTAGTGGCTCAGCATCAGATAGCAATTCAAGTGAAGTTGAACTCAGAAAGCAAAACTGTTTGTTATCTGGTAGTGTCAAATTGGGACTTCAAACAGGAAGTGCCAATCTAGGATTGAACATACCTGTAGGCCTTGACCCCTGTACAAAAAGAGGAAGAAAGTTTGCAAACCAGAAGACCACACAAATTCTTGGTGAAAGGCCTGGGTCAAAGAAAATACATCTGCAGTTCTGCAAGTCAGACAAAGAAATTACAAATTCCAGGATATTGCAGCATCAAACAAAATGCCAAACTAAAGGAGTAGAGTCAAATATTCACAGATTGGATTTAAATAGTACAATGTATGCTGTCAAAAGGGAAGAGCATCAAGAATCATTGCAACCATCAAAGAAATATAATGCTAAGACAACCAGTCATCACTTACAATTAAACTGTGAGCAGGTACAGTAAATAATACTTATTAGTACTTCCCAATTGTATATACACTGAGGTTATTTGAGTTTTGTTTTCTTTAAAGATGTATTGGGTAGATTGTGTATTTCTCACATATGCCATAAAGATCTAATTCATCTATAAGGATCAGTTTGGTAGACTGTAAGATTTTATAGCTTGACATTTGTCTTCTCCACAGGTCTTCATTCGTTTCCATTGTCTTTTAAAATGTCAAAGCCTGTAGAAATGTGGGACTCTGGCTTATTAGTACCGTCCCATGCACGGGTTAGCTGCTAGTGTTGGGAGGGGCAGCAATAAAATAAGATTCCAACAGATAGTGGTATGTTCTTTGGACAGCAAGTGATAGATTTAACTGCATAATTCATGGTGGTGTTAATGGCCAATAAAAGTTACAGATTAGGATGGATTATAATGGTGAGATCCAGCAAAAAAAAACATTAATCAGAAGTTGAGCTGTTCTAACAATTGCAGTAGTTGTATATTTTACTTAATGAAGTAACAAATCTTCTATTTTAAGATGTTTACAGAGACAGACTCCAAAGGAGGGATTCGCTTTAAGAAAGTTTCAAAGAAAGGATGTGGCAAAAGACAACAGGTGAAAAGTTTAATAACATCCACAGGGATTTGAACTAAGCAATATGAAGGAAAGCATGTACTTTCTGAATTCAGCATACTATCTAATTTTACAAAACAGGAAATGTAAAATCCAACTCCTGACCTTTTGAGGAAGTTACATTTTTTTAATTTCATTTCTGCATGGTTCAGAATTTTATTTTTGCCAACTCTAACATTTTGAAACACTCGTTCAGAAATTCAATACTAGTATCTACACATATTAACTAAAAAGGTTAACAGTTCTCTTTAATTTATGTATATGTTGCTTTTTCTCATTCCACACAAACAAAAAAAAAGTGTAGAAAAATACATTCATAGGAATATAAACTTAATTGTGATTCATTAAACTTCCTGGTAATGGTAGTATATCATATTTACTCAAATCCAAGGCAACATTTTTTCCCTATTTAACATGTCTTGTGGGGGAAGAGGAGGTGGGAGGAGGAAGGCACCTGCTGTGATTCTGACTTTGGCCCTCCCTGGACTTGGGGTTGCAGTCAGAGCCACTGTCCCCACCTCCCCTCCATGAAAGGATCACGAACAAATTAAGAATGGATTCTCCTTTAAAGGAGAAAAATCATGGGAAACTGTGGCTTTTCCCTTGCTGGCTGGCAGAGGTGCAGCCTGCAAGGGGCTGGTTGGGATCCCTCATGCCCCACACATACCCACTCGGGGGGCTGGGGCCTGGGCACAGGGGGCAACAGGTTGGGAGTGAGAGACACTGGGTTGGGACTGGCCATCTAAGTTTACAAATGGGTCGTGGTACAAAGAAAGGTTGAAAACCACTGATTAGGATTTAGAAATACATAGAGTAGTTCAAATTGTTCCTTTAAGCTTTTGTTTTTAACAGTAAGTTTCATCTGCCATCTCATTGCCCATTAATCTTGTTATGAGATCCCTCTTAAATTACCTTTTGTCATTTATACTTTTCATCATTCAAAATAATTTGCATCATTAGCATGTTGTCACCTTGATACCTTTTCCCTTTTCCAAACTATTAATATATTAAATAACTGGGATCCTATTATTTATCATTGTTTGTATTTATTCTGGGACCAGCATTCTGTTTTAGGAAGAGAGTCATTGCCCTGCTCTTCACACCCTGCCTCTCCCCCTTCTCCCTCCCCTCCAAGTGCACTGTCAAGTTAAATGCCCATATTTTGAAAATTAGGCTCCATTTAGGGATCTCTGCTAGGACATCCAAATATTGAGGGTTCCAAACATGACCAATTGTTTTTGGAAATCTTAGCTACTAGCTTGCCCAACAGTTAAAAATTCATCTTCCTTTTTACCATTGTATTATATTATTCCTACACTTTGAATATTGTTTACACAGATCCATCAAAAGTAATTTGTCATATATTTAAAGTGTTTTAACTTTTCATTTTTTACCAGACAATAAAAATTGCTATAATTAAAGGTATAGTTTATTCTTCCTTGGTGCAGTGGGGATGGACTATATCAGTGGACCAACCTTTTTGGCAGGGATGCCACCTGAGAAGACCCATGCCCTCATAGAATCATAGAAAATGAGGGTTGGGAAGGACCTGAGGAGGTCATCAAGCCTAATTCCCTACTCAGAGTAGGACCATCTCTCAATTACATCATTCCAGCCAGAGCTGTGTCAAGCCGGGCCTTAAAAAACCTTCAAAGATGGATATTCTATCACCTCTCTAGGTAACCTGTTCCAGTGTTTCACCACCCTCCTAGTGAGAAAATTCTTCCTAATATCTAACCTAAACTTCCCTTGTTGCAACTTGAGACCATTGCTCCTTGTTCTGTCATCTGCCACCACTGAGAACAGTCTAGCCCCATCTTTTTTGGAACCTCCCTTCAGGTAGTTGAAAGCTGCTATCAAATCCCCGCTCAGTCCTGTCTTCTGTAGACTAGAGGAACTTCCTTCCTTCCCCTGATCTGCTGTTCTGCTTCCTACTCCCTGCCCCTCCCCTATCCCCTGTGTGCTACAAACACAGTGACATGCATGCCGCAGATTGGCCACCCCTGAACTAGGCCTCGAGGTCCCTTGTAGCCATATTTTCTGTTTCTCTAGCATTGCCTTCTTAGCTGTTGATGAAGCATGATTCAACACAAATCTTGTTTTCCTGCTTTAATTTGTTAGCAGGAAGAAGGAGGTTGTACAAAATCAAAGAAATCTAAGATAAGGAAGGCTGCTATCTAGGCTGTGGATGTAGAAGAATGCAGAAAGAAAATATAAGGTATTTCTATTACAAATCAGAAAGATTTCCTTAATAATAATACTACTGTACAACTAATTGCTCCCATCCTTAAGGTTCAGGACTACTTTATAAAGGAGTCTTCTCACTAGACAAAGAAGTGTCTTCTGAGATAAAATACTAACACAATAACAAGCTTGTTTTTGGTTTATTGGTACACTTGCAAATAAAAGCTGCCTTTCCATTTTCCTTCCTTTCCTAGCATGGCCTTTCCTGCAGGTAAGCAACCTATTAAACTAGAGAAGAATCCTGACCTTGCAAGTACTTAGACTTTTTGTTTTAAACACAGGTATGACTGGACAATTTTTTATTTCCATTCTTTTTCCTTCACACCAAGAACACCTAGATTCTCTGAGGGCAGTCTTAATCTAAGCTATAGTTCACTTCACCTGAATAGAGTCCTATGTAAGTTTTGGTACGGTGACTGGACATCTGAGTTGTGGCCATATCCAGACATGCATGGATGTTATGTTCCCTGGGGACAACTAGCAGCAGCATACCTTGTGCCGCTGCTAGTTGGCACAGGCATTTTCCCAAGACATGTGCCCTCTGTTGCGTGGCAAGTTACCCCAGGTGGGGTAGGGGAGGCTACGGCCAGCACTGGGCTGGCTCCAGGAACCTTACCTGGGGTCCTGAGGACCTCCCAGGGTTGCAGCAGTGACAATCCTGCCGTTTGAAGCCTGGCTGGCAACGGAGTGCAGCTTCGGCCAGCCAGGCTCTGGCTTTGGGTGGCACACACTGCCACCATGTACGCTACGCTTTTTTTTCCCTGCGGGTTTTTTTGCCTCCTGAATATCCAGGGGTCAAAAAAGTGCTCTGCACTGTTCTCTTGCAGCATAGAGAACTGAACATGAGGTACATGGTGCCGCAGACATGTTTGAGGTGCTACATACTGCATGGCACCATTCATCTAGACGCAGCCTATGAGTTCAAAAGAAAATACCAAGTGATTTAAAGAATAGAATTGTATGAATCATATCTGAAGGAAGTGTGCATCCTGCATCATGCACAACAAATGGAAGAGTAAAGGATATTAATAATGAGAAAAGTGTTTAAAGAATGTTTGCTTAAAGAAAAATGCTTAAATAACATGTCAATCTAGCTTCTGGCTTCAACATAAATGATGATGGGCTGGCATGCATTCCCTCTCTTTCAAGCAGTTTATTTCATATCCCTCTGTGTTTCTTAAGATGGATTCATTTCCTGAGATGAACATTCTCGTTCTATTTTGTTCTGCTAGAAACATGCCTAGTCCCTTAATCATTGCTCCATGTAGTGCCATCACACCTAGGCCCTGACCAAATCCAGTGCCTGTATCAAACATTTGATTATCTGTCCTTGAGATGCGATGCAATAATTCCACTTCAGTTTAAAAAACAAGGCAGTTTAGGCATGGCCATACCTCACAAGAAGTCTGTACTACAACTTGCAGCATCTGTGTTTGTGGCTATGTGCGACTGTGAGGACCTGGCACCAAAGACATTAATTCCGAGATGCAGTAGCGCAATAAAGGGGGTGGGGAAACTGGAGCACCAGCCTCAGCTACGGACCCTGGTTGCGGGCAGGGTGGCACAAAAAGAGCAGTAGCTGTGCTTCCAATGACAACACCAGTGCAGCCAGGGAACTGGCCCCATGTGTGGCTACCACCCACAGTGCTCAAAATCCCATTTTCGCTTTTGCTAAGATGTGAGCCTTAGCATTATCAAAATGTTTATACTTAATCTAATTTCAGTGTTACATGACAATAGTGCCCAGATGCTGCAAGCAGGATCAAGAGTGCATTTCGCAATATATCATCTGTTCCAACACATGATAGAAGGAAAACTATCCTGAAGATTTCAAAATATAAGGCTTCTAAAGGTTTCGCTGGTGCTGGAGATGGCCTAAAGTCTAGTACTGTACTAAACTGAAAATGGCAGGCCTGGTTGAAGTTAGTTTACCTGAGCAGGTTTAACCCAATTCAACAAATGTCTGCACACATTTACAGGGCAACCCTTGGGCTGAGAAAGCCCGGACATTCACTCCAGCCCTGGCGCTATGTTATTCTTATTCACCCCCTCCCCCCACCCTAAAGGCTGACTGGTCTATTTTTAGCCCCCTCAAGCCCCTACACACTAATATGAACAACCCCCCGGTGGACTCACCAGCCCCTGTCAATTCCTCCCACCACGCTGCATTTCTTACATTGGGTTTCCCGCACAGCTCTTGGCACCAGCAAAAGCTTATACATGATGTTCCAATCTATCCTAATGCAGCTTAAAGTTGCATGACTATAGACCCAGTGAAGAGAACATTAGTATGCACCCCGAGACTCTAGCCCCAAGGGGCCTTGCTCTGGTACAATGTAGTTCTCTTGCTCGCTAGCTTTTCTTTTATATCTTACTCTCCTCCTGTTGTGCTGGTGGAACACTCAAATGCAGTGTTTGCAAATGCTTATTTGCTTTTCAATACATTCTCTCCTTAAAGTTTTATTCCTGAACCTTTATCAGTTACTGTGAGGCAGCATATATCTTTTAAATGAATTCATAATCATTATGTGTAGGAGGGGTTTGACTTATGACTGTATAAACTCACAAGTGATTATAGCAAAGGGTCGGTTTTTACAATGAATAGGAGCTAAGATCCTCAACCTCCAGTAACTGGTACTGGAAATAAAAAGTCCCAGTATTCTTAATTGTTCTGGCATGAATCAGGAATATTTCCATTGAAGTCAAGAACATCTCATATAAAAACAGCACAAGAAGAGCCCAGGCCCAAAATTTAATATATATATTTTTTGTATACAAAATCTTTTGGAAGAGGATGTGGGCCTTTCCTTTTACAAATAGCAATGCATTTTAAGATTAAGGACAAATTCAAAAGAGGTACTACCTTGGTCCCTCCTGAATCAGATAAAGACGTGGCTTTTTTCATGAAATGAGGGTGGGGAGCAGGGTTGGGTTGGTTTATTTTAATTGGATCATTCTCATGGAAGAAGAGTTTAGTTCTAAGATGGGCCTGATAGCTAGCTGTCCCACTTCCTGGGAGAGCATTGTAATCAGTAGGCTGTTTTACAGGAGGTAGGTGGCAGCACCTACCTTGGTCAGCCCAAGTGCTGCAATTTCTGCTGGGCTTAGCTGGTGTGCATCATGCATGCTTTGAGCAGCCTGGCATAAGTAGGCTACTCTAGGAGTGTTCGTAGGGTTTAGGTGTCACTCCAAATCACATCTGATCACAACAGAGCTTACATGGGAACTAGAGCTAGCAATAGACATGCGTGTTTGCATTTGTGGAAAAGACTTACCGGACGAGGAGTGGAGACGACAGGACACCGCACCAGAAGATGAATGTGGCGAAAGTGAAACCACGGCGTGCGGAGCTGCGGGTAAAAGCCAAAAGGAAAAAAAAGTCCAAGCCCAAAGGAGCCGGAACCAGCTCCCTCGTCTGTGTCGGCATGCTTTATAATAGTGTGCCAGGACTGATTGGTTGGCCAGACCCCCAGGTCTGGGATAAAAGACCCAGCAGAAGACAAGCGGAGGGGACCTTAAGTGGAGTCTCCAACCGGCCCAGAGGGGCCAGAGCCATCAGGCAGTCCCAATGAGGGGACCTGGTTGTTACCCCAGGAAGGGGTCTCCGCGAGAGCACAGGGCCAGAGAGGGCCTGAGGATTTACTTACAGGGTTGTTGTGGACAGAGAAAGCCTGCAGTGAAGACTGGAGTCCGGCAGGACCCAGCAGTACCAGAATCCAGACACGGCTGACTGACGGCAAGTACCAAACCCGGGAAAGAGCTGACGCTTCAGGGGATGGAATGGTACCAAAGCTGGACAAGGTATAAATGGAGGAAAAGGGGGCTGTAGGAAGCGCTCAGGATAGAAACACTGCCCCTATCCTGCGGCCATAAAATTCCAAGCCAGAGCACCAAAAAGGTACAGGACATCAACTCCAACAATACAGGTGATGACATTGTGGTTGGCCTTAGGCGGGGTGTAGGGGAGGCGAAGCCCCAAACAGGAGGAACAGCGGGAACGACCAAGGGGAGGCGCCAGGGGAAACGGGACCAAACATCTCCCTCCCAATCAGAAATTATTTATCATCAAAGATGTGGCAGGAAAGACCCCGTGGGGAACCAATCCAAAGTCACCCCAATGACCAAATTGATCATTCCTAAGAACAATGGCGAGATTTGAGAGGAACCCCCATTCGCGACGCCCAGGGGAGAGAGACAGGAGGCTACAGCATTCTAATTAGAATGCCTAGGGGAGAGACGCGGGAGACTGCAGCATCGCCTCTCTGTCATGCATTTCAAAATGGCCACAGGGGTGCTTTAACTAACCCTTGTTGAATCAGCTTTAGTTAAAGCACCCCCATGGCCATTTTGGAACATGGTGGGGGGGAACCTTAATACACATGACAGTGAGGTGCTTTAGAGTAACTGTCCGAAAACTGCTGTAATTAAAACGCACTCCCACCCACCCCCCATCCTCCCCACACACCACTTCTGAATACATGTATAGGCAACCTAGATGCTTAGCTGTTCAGCCCATATTTAGGTCCTGGTGAACTTTGTAGTCCAAAACATAAGTACCAAATGAATGTAGGTCTCTGATTTTTTTTCTTTTTTTTTTTTTTTTTTATGGCTAGTGGATTAAATTTTTTTTTGGTCTTAGGTGCCATAAAACTCAGATTTAGCTAATCCTGCACACCCATTACAGCTTAATAATGCCAGGTATGATTAATGTTTTCAGCAGTAGCTTACAAATCTTTTTGTCTACTTTTGATTTGCTTTAGAGTGTAAATTAAAAAACAAACAAACCAATCTGAAGATGTTTGATATCCTACACTTACTCTATAATAAAGTTATTAAAATTGATTTTTCTGTCAGAAGTTGCAGCTAAAAGGAAAGCTGAGCTTCTAGGGTTAGACCAGAAGAGGGAGCTGCAGAAGAAAGGAGTGAAACTGTGCTAGAGGACCTTTAAAAATGAGAGGGAAATGTTACAGAACTAAAAATTGTTCTATGGTTCAGTCTTGATTCATAGAACACCTCTTGATGGTCCACAGAGCTCTGCCTTGTCAAATAGTCCTGCTTTTTTTTCCTTGGTTTTAATCGTTAAATTTCACTTGAAAAAACTAAAAAAAAAAAAAAAAAAAAAAGTATGCTAGTATTACTTTCCTATTAAAGCACTTTCTGAAGCTGACATAGGAAAATTATGTACTTGCAAATAAGAAAAAGGGGATTCCCCAAAGTTGCAGCTAGAAAGGCAAGTGATCTTCACTTAAAAAAAAAAATGATGGGCCAGGAGGTCCTCCAACCTCTATCAAGGTGTAGTTGTCTGTTAAAATGTAGTTAATACCGGGCCGGGGGGGGGGGCGCACGGGGGAACAGCACAGTGAGGAAACCAAAACTCCCGTTTTCTTAATTAAAAATAACTTATCATAGGGGATGGGTGCATTCATTCTTTTTTTAAAAATCTCTTTAATAAGTTTTCTTAATTTGAAGTGTATAGAAATCAAATACATTGTAAATTCTGTTTTATGTGAATGTAGTAGCTATTGGGAGCCAGTTTTTAATAAAAAGTTTTTAAATTGAACATAAAATGTTTATACAAAAATATTTTTGATGAAAATGTTTGGGTTTTTATTAGGACATTTTTACTAGAAATAGAACATTTCTACGTTGTTCAATGAAAACTCAGTTTTTCCATAAAAAAAATACATTTCTTAAAGCTCTCCAGCCATACCAATAATCCATTTGATTGTGTGCATAGTAGACTATTGGTACCTTTTTTCAAGTGGAATAAACACCAGTCATGGACCAAGAAAACACTTTATTATTATTTATTTCTATGATCCTGGCTACCTGTTTGTTCTAAAATTAAACACTGTGCATATAGCTCCTGAAATACATAATTTGCTCCCCTTGATGTCATTTTGCAGTTGCTTCTGGATGCAGTAAAGTGTCAGGGAGCTGACCATTACAAGATGGTGAAACTTGATTTCTTCACATCCTATCTATTCCTCCCCTTTTGAACCAAGTATGCTAGTATCCCGCCTCATCAACATTGGTACAACCAATGAACCAACCATTGGTTCCACCACTAATGATCCTCCATGCTAAAACACAACTGGTTTTAGTCTTTATACTGGGCTATTCATAAGTTATCATAATAATATGCAACTGAAGCAGTTCTTCAGAGATTGAGACTGAGAATAAGATTGAGGGTAGGTATCCATGACCATTTATGAGAGCACAGAAATTCTCATTTTTACTTAAAAGAGAATATATATATAATTAATTAATTAATATGATATGGTATGCACTTCAACCTGGTAAATGGAATCCAGAATTGTACTAAATCATAAATAGGATGGTATTTATTTGAGAAAGCTACCTGGTTCTCCTTTTGTAAATTAAACTTTCGTTTTCTCTACTTCCGAGTTTGAATCCTAAATAGGGAACTGAAATGAATCTGCAGTGAGTTTAGTGATATTTGCTCTGTTTTAGCATCACTGATACCTAGGACAAGAGGACCATTATATACTTCAGTAGAGTTGAGTTTTTGTACAAGTTGAAAGCCGAGAGGGGAAATTTAATGAAACTGAAAATGGATCATTTAGTTGGGAGGGAATCTTTTTATTTTTGTCTAATACTTGTCATTTCAATGATTAAGTATTAAAACACTTGTTACCAAACTTAAGATTTCTCCCAAATTGTTTGTCAGTTTAAAGTCACAATCCGTTGAGATAGTATAGTTCACACTTGGTCCAAACCCCAGGCTTTTTTCATTCTTTAGTACACCTTACAAAGTGTTAAACAAATGTTTAGAAAATAAATAATGCCAACTTTCTTGGAAGATTCATCTGCATGTTGGGTTTGTAACACCAGAATCCTTAACAGTCGGTATGATTTCTAATGAGAGCTGGTTCTTTGGGATGAATTCATTATGTAAAAGATTCATCAAAGTCCAGTTGGTAACACCCTTCAACAAGTCACAAAATATATTGCTAGCTGCCTGATACTTTTGAAAAGCTTTATCAGAATACAACTAAGATTACACTCCGTATACATCTTTATTTGCAATTATTACATGCCAACTCCACAAGTTTGCTTTTTAATAAGTAACTTTTTGTATATGAAATAGAAATGACATAACCAGTGTCATAGTGCTAGTTTCTTTTACTGCTTGGAGTACTATATTTTAATATATTCTTTGGGTGGATATTTAATACATCAGGCCTCTTGGTTTTGAAGCCTAATACATAATGTGAATGCTCTCTGGTATGCATCACTGCAGTATATGCTTGCCAAGGTCTTTTTTCCCTTCAGTGCAAGATAACTGTTATCATTCGAGAATTCCATTTAATCATTATTTAATTTGGTTTTGCCACAAGACGGAACACAGAAGGCATTGTTTGTATTTGCTTTGTCTTGTAGAAACTTTTCTGCCAGAACTATGAGTAGTTTTGGCTTGTTTTCTGCCATGAAATATTTTTCTTCTTTAATGGAAGTCCATTCCCCTATTAATTGATAACATTTTATTAATTGAGGCTGGTGTTTGACAGCAACTGGGCACTTGAACAGAATAGAACTCATTTGCAAATACAAAAAAATGAGGTCAACACCAGTGTGGGTTTTCAGAGTAACAATAAAGATCACACTTGTTTCCCTGAAAATTAAAATGCAAAGCTGCTTTTCAGACGGTGCAGAACAGTTATCTTTTCACAGTTTTGATTATATTTGACTACATGTTAGGTAGTACATATTTCCTGTTATTGAAACAGTTAGAAAAGATGTGCTTCAGAATAGCTGCATGTTATTTCTGCAGTAAATTATTGTGATGTCGGAGCTACTCTCTAGGAAGCTGTCACCAGGCAAATGTTTTGTTGCAATGCACTTGCATTCCATTTTACTGATACAGGTTATTTTGAATTGCATTTATATATTTAAAAGTGGATATTATATTTTGTGTTCTTTGCTGCCTCAAATGCAGAATGATAAAATAATTGTAAATCTACGTTATCTGTTTAAAATAAATCATAGAATAATTCACCCTTGCTAAGTTGTCAGAAATATTTATCAGCTGAGCAGCAGACAAATTACTGCCACACCTCCTAACTAAATGTAGGTTTGAGTGTGATGAGGAAAAAAAAACCTGCTGTTGCTTTGGGGATGGCATGAATACCGTCAACTCGGATTGGGGAGCATAAGCAGAACTGTCCTGCTAGTGGTCTAAGCAGGCTTAAGG
>NW_005842303.1:1323943-1335020 GCF_000455745.1 Alligator sinensis | reverse complement strand
CTCTTTCCTGATTATAGGGAGGAGCTGTAAGGGCACTTGCACATGTGCCCAATGCCTGCTCCAATGCATGCTAATTAGCACACACCAGCAGCCTCAGCACTTTGTGGTGTCCTGCACTTCAAAATGGGAGTGGGGTGCTTTAAATAATGCTTAATGAGTTTTAGTTCAAGTGCCCCTACCGCTATTTTGAAGCATGGGATCCTGACTATGAGTATACTGAAGGGGCACTTCCTCACTTGCACTGGGTCATTAGGGTCCAGGACAGTTCTTAAAGAACTTTCCAGATTGGTGAAGAGAAGTGTAACTTCTAGAGATCTAATTTTTTAATATTTCTTTTTATATTAAAACATAATATTTTAAAACACACTGTGTATTAAAGGTTGTTCACAATGTAAGAAGCGTCAAGATTAGACAGCTCCTGAAATCAAAGTGTTAACTTCAAAAGTAAGTTGTGTTTTATTTCAAGTAGGTATCAGTTCACATATCTATACCCTGTATTTTATGACAGATACTTTAAAAAATGTGCAGATTGTATCACGTAAGTACAGTGTTGCTTTTAGTTTAGGCAGTTCACACTGGCCAGCAACTTTTAGTCACTCCTTATTGCCAGATTATACCAGCATTGATGTATGGAGGAATAATTTCCATTTCGTAGCCTAGGTTCCCATGTCAGAATCAATGGCCCATAACTCCATTTACATTCAAGGAGACAGGCTGCCAGAACTTAATTGGTTTTAATTGTGCTGCCTTAATTAATTAATATAATCTACTTTTTAAATAAATGAACTACTTTAAACATTCCCAAGCAGTCCTGCCTTGCAAACTAACTATGTGGCTAGAGTATTAAATCAGAGGGAGTTATGCTAATTTAGTAATTTAGCTAAAAATATGTTAACTCCTTTCACTGAAAGGTCTGATCTCTCAAGCACTTGAGCATGTGAATTACTTTATTTGAATTGGTCTATTGAGTTCACCGAGATTATGCATATGAGTCAAGACAGTCACACAATGAAAGGTTTGCAGAATTAGGCTTCATCACAGTAATGCACAGATGCACTAGTGCAAACCCAGTATGTTTTCTCTAACATTTACAGCTTATAGCACAAGATTTAGCAATCATACACCCTAGTCCTGTAAAGTGGTAAGCCACATGGGTAATCTTAACTACTGTACTGAATACAACTGAGGCTGTGCAAGCTTCTGTTCATTATGGGATCAGAAAATGCTTGCCTGTTAAAGGGCTACTCTCCAATGGCACCTGAAATTTCAGAGGCCCAAAGCAGCAATCTGTTTAAATTCTTATGCTACCTTCACCACAGTATCATGTAGTAATTTTTACTGTGTTAGAACCTCCCCAAATCCAAGATGACCTAGAATTTAAGACACCCCCCCCCAATAAATAGATTCCTCATATTGAAAAAAAAAAAAAGTATATTTCATATTATAAATTGCCCTGCTGGCAAAAACTAACCACATGGCCACCATCTTGCATCAATACCTTCTGCCTTCAAAGAAAGAGCAGCATCTGGAGCTGCTACTAATGCCAGCTAGTTCTATTCAAGCATGGGCATGAATCAACTCAAAATAGCCCCCTTGTTGCATCAGCAGTTTCTCCTTTCTCCTTGTCATCTCAAGCACAGACAGAGCTTGAATGCTTTCAGGATACAAAGGAGTCAGGCAGCTTTCCACCAAAAGGAACAGTTTTGCTTAAAAATCCCACAACCTTTCAGCTAGTGATCATGAAGAAAGGAAACTGGACTAGTACAGCAGAGAACAGAGAGTGGTTCTACCTAGACTGTAAGATCTTTAATCTATTTAAAGCACTTACATTACAGGGGTGGCAAACAAATAAACCAAAAACACCCCAAAAAACCCACGGGGGGTTAGATGAAGGCCTCTGGTCTAGGTTCGCAATTTCTGGTCCTACGACAAATGTCCTGTGACCAGACACCACAGCTCAAAACCTGCACTTTGTAACTGTGGGAGGCATCCATGCAGCCAATAGTGACATGCTAGTGTTCAGGTTCTCCAGATTCTGAATGCCACGTGGACTGGCTGATGCAGGTTATTGCCCCTTCTTCTGCTCATGTAACAGTCACACCTAGGAACCCCACGCAAGACGTAGAGCACCCTTCCTCCTTGCCCCTGCAACCGGTTGAGAGCAAGCCCTGCCGCCTCTATCCCTGGGTAACTCACGGTCCCTGCACAGCTGCTCCCTGCAGTGAAGGGAAGGAGCAGCACTGGGGCTCCACCTGTACCTACGTCAACCAGGAACAGAAGCAGAGACAGGGGTTGGGTACTTCTTTCAGTGCCTGCTTCTGGCCCATGGGGGAGATAGGCTTAGGGAAGGCAGCTGGGCAGGGAGCAGGCACTGGAAGAACGAACATGTGTGCTGCTATTACCAGCTGATGAACTGCTCTTGCGCCGCGCTATGGGGAGCAGCTCCATGGGGAGCCTGACTCAGCCAGGGACAACAGTGGTGGCGTGCAATTTCTTCCTCCTGGTGCCTGTTCCTTGCTTGGCTCCCTCTCTCCTGGCTGGAAGCAGGTAGTGGATGAAGGAATCTGTGTGCCCCCACCACAGCTGTCCCTGGCCAGATCAGGCCCCCTGCACAGCTCCTCCCCACAGCTCCTGGCTGAAGCAGTCTGATACTTGATTCCAAGACCAGACCTTGTTTCTGCCCCTCCTCCCCCAATATTGAATAGGGGTGGGGGTGAGACTTGTCGTGGAATCAAGTAAAGATGGTAATATATTTTAAAGCTGTTATAGTGACAATTTGAAAAAAACAAAAAACAAACAAACAAACAAAAAACACAAAGCAAAATTAGAAGGAGGGGGGGAAAGGATGATAAATCATGATACCATCTTATCTGAAACCATGTAATTTTTATTTCCCTCTTCCCAAGCGTGTTAAAGTGATTTTAATGCAAATGTGTTTGTTTGTTTGTTTGTTTGTTTAAAAAAAGGCATAGAGAAGGAAGAAAAGGAATAAGGTCAAAGGCTGCCTCCTAGCAATATAATTTAAAGCAAGGGTGTAAAACTCTCCCTGGCCTGATCTGGACCATGGAGCTCCTCTTGGCTGGATCCGTGGGGCCAGCAGCACCTGCAGCAAGGGTCTGGGGGCAGTGGCAGGGTCCAGTGGGCACAGGGTATGTATCTGAACAGCCCTCTTATCCCCCTGCTGCCAATGGCCGTGTCCATCAGAGCTGGGGGCGGGGGAGGGAGGAGGGCTGAATCCTGCAGTAGGCCCTGGCCCCCTCAGGGCTTTATGTTTGATATAAAGGTTTCTATTTGTCTTATTGGGTATAGAACCAATAATGCAAAATGCAAGATATGTGAATGCACTGAATTTGCACATTTGAATCTTAAGGTACTTTCTGTTAAATCTGCTAATGCCAATGTATATATAGTTTTACTTTATGTTTACAGTATATTCTGGGCTAGGATTACCATATTTCCAGGATCACAAAAGAAGATACCTGTAGGGGGTCAGTGATATGCCTGTGCCTTGCAGAATCTTCTGGTTCCAAGATAGCACAACCCCTTGCTGAAAGGACTACTTCTGGGGGCAAGGGGACAGACTTCTGGTGGCAAAGATCAGGGGGTAGGGGACAGGATTTCCAGTCACCAAGATGGTGACTGGGGAGTGGGGAACCTGCCAAGGGGTGGAGCAACCCATGTGGCCTTTGACAGCTTGCCAAAACTGGGTAAGTGGCCCTCTGCCCAAAAGAATTGCCTGCCCCTGGTTTACATGGCTGGCCCCAAAGGGGGAGTGGTGGGGGGCATGTAAGCAGTGCCTGAAACAATCCATCAGTCATGATGGGCAATTGGCTAGTTGACATATATAGATTGAATTTAAATTAGAGGAGACTATAGCTGAAGGACCATATTTCTTCGATTCCTGCACTGGGCCACTATTGCCAAAGAGTTAACCTTTATGTTGTGTCACACTTCTTATCTATTTTCCCATGATTTTTCTCTGCTGGAAGGAAGCAGTTGGATGGAAGTGTATAGTAAGAAAGTTTTTTTAAGTGTGGAGAGGGCTTTTCATTTTGAATTTACAGGGTGAAAGTATAGATTTTAGTGTATAGCAGGATGCATTTTAAATAAAATTACTACAAATATGTATGCCACAGATTCCCACGACATATCAAATACTGAAAAGCTGATGATTCTTTGTCAACAGTTACATTCAGAATTTTAATGCTGAATAGTTTGCATACTATATCATATCAGTATCGGGTAGTGTTTAGCTGATGGGTTTTTTTCCCCCCCCAATATTAAAACAACAAAAGAGATGCTAGAACAGAAAAAAAAAGAAAAGAAGTTCTTTGTAGTCTAAAAATACCTGACCTCTCTTCCCATTTATTTTTTTTAATTTTTTTTATTTTTAATTTAATTTTTTGTTTTGTTTTTTTTTGGGGGGGGGGGTTACAAAAAAAGTCTGCTGTGATCAGATGTTTTACACACAGTTTTAACCCAAATTAATTTTTACAACAGACTTACATTCTCCTCAGCAGTCTGAAAGTCAGGAAGACTCTGACTCAAGTAACATTAGAATACTTTAAGTATAGTTGAATGCAAGAAAGATGTGTTCCTGTCAACCTGGGTTTACTCCACTATAGAAAAGGAACACATTCATCCACATGTTAGGTCTCTTTCTACTCAGCAGTGCTTAGCACTGTACCAGGAATGAGATAAAAATTAATGATGCATATTTTTAATGCTAAAGCAGACAATGTAAAAGGAAAATTATTGGATTTGTGCAGGGTAAAAGACCTGTCACTGCTACATTAAGAGCACAACAATTTTATTTTCAAGTCTCTGAAGAGTCAGTATCTGTTTAAGTCACAGCAATACGTACTTATACTGCTGTTTCACACAGTACCCAAGGGAAATCTGAGGCAAAGCCTAACTTGTTCGAATCAGCTGTCCATACTTAATACTGCATAATCAGGAAGAGAACTCTCAGAACAGCAACATAGCCCTCTTAATGTGGGCGCTCGAGGGGGAAAAAAAAATGTTCATTGCAAAACAAAAAGTTACTGTTTCCCTTATATAAATATTTTATCCCATTTTCTACAATTAGCTATACTTTTATGAATTATTAACCTTTATTGTTTTAAAATTATAATGACTAGCTGGGTCTGTAAAAGTCAGAAAACCAGGTAATGCCATTGAATATATACAAATAAACTAACTGGGGGAATCAGACTGGTGAAGTGATCTATCCAAGAATAAAGGGCAGGGCACATTTAGCAAGGCCTCCCAATTCCCAGTAGAATGCCCTACAGGGTAGATCCAGGCTGTAGTGTCCAACTCTCATCAGCCAGGAGCTGCAGTCACACAGGTCATACGTCTCCCCAGGCTCCACAACACATGCCTTTTCCTATGTGCTCCCCCTGCCACTGGTCTCCCCTGCAAAGGTTTCCCTGCATCCTCCTCCCCACTGCATTGTCTCCCCTATGCTCTCCTGCTCCATGAAACATCTGGAGCTTTGCTGCACGAGCTCCCCCACTTCACGGTGGCTCTGGGATCTAGCGTTGGGCTTCCTGGGACAGGATGCAGAAGCCAGAGGAGGAGGGAAAAGGGGAAGCCTGGAAACTCCACAAGTAGCAGCAGTCAGAACAGTGGAAACAGCAGCACCCAGATGGGAGTCTGGGGGCTGCAGTTGAACACTTCACAGACCACCAGTTGGACAAGGCCTAGGGTAGACCACAGCGCCCCATACAATTGCCATTAGTGTCCCTACTATAACTAGGGAATCACTACTGGTTATTACACTTATATTTCTCCAGTTCTTTTGCCCCACACTTACATATGCTCCACCCATCTTTCATCAGCTACAGTATACTATGAATTTCATCCTGAACTAGATGCTTGGTGAAATATACTGTAGACACTAGTTGTTGAAGCTAGTTTTCATTTCAAGGGAGTCCAGTTTGGGTCAGGAACCATCTTCGTAGTGTTTGGATTAAGGCAGCCATAGCAACAAGCACTCAAATGTTATAGTTTGGTATAGTCTAAAAGATCTTAGAAATTAAAGTTACTGCTCTTCCGCCACCCTCCTCTACCCCCGCACAAGACAACCATGGTCTTCTCTGATCAAAGTATTTACTCATAGTCATACTAGTGGGATTTTTTTTAGTTTACTTAATTTTGTAAAAAGATTTTTTTAGCTATGCTATTCTAGGTTAATCTGCATGGACATGCTCCTAACACTTTTGCCCTTGTCCTGCCTCTGTCACCTCCTCATGTCGATTACATGAACTTGCAATGTGCCGTCTTATTAAAATTAAACTGAATCATCTTCATGCTGGGACACCTCAGGTCTGATCCTATAATTCTTTGTTTAGGAAATTGGAATTAATACAAAGCCTACAAGATTAGACCTTCAAAGTTTTGCCCTCTTTCATTGTGACTGGAGTCCAAGATGAAACAGGGAAATGGGTTCTCATGCTCCTTTGTCTCCCACTTATCAAAATGTCTACATTCAACCCAAAATAAATAACCTCAGACAGAAGAATTGTGTGTTGCAAAAACACTCCCACAGCCTATATAGAAGGCATATTCCTTAGATGCAAGCTGAACAAAACCCAGATGACTCAAAGAAGATGATGTAACATTATTTTTCGTTTAGTCTGCCAAAAAAAGAATTTAAGTCTGCTACAGAAAATCCATAGAAACAGCATTTTCTGCCAGTGTATCCAGCGCAGAAGGTACAGCACATTAATCTTTTGGAACTTTTGTTCTACTTCAGTCACATGAAAAGGCACAATAGAAAAAAAATGCACCCACTAAGGGTGAGGAAGGAGTTTAGGGGGGATGCTGATACCTACATGCAAGATGCTGATACCTTTTTAAGTGAGACCTGGGACTTAGGTACTCAACGTTCAGCTAACGCAGAGGCCGATAGGCCCTGCCATCTTGGCTGAAGTGAGTGTGTAGGTACACTCGTGGAGGGTTGAGTGAGTGGGGTAAGGGGAATAGAGTCCCATAAAAAGCAGCTGCTGCTGGCAGCTATGTGATTGACTTTAAATGGTGACAGCAACCAGGATTTGCTGCCGCCCCTGCGCACTGGACACTCAAACATGTCCATATGCCACTATACCCAATGACCAATACAAAATGCATAAGAAGTGCCTGGAGAAAAAGTGTCTAGGACCCAGGTCTTCCTCCCTACTGGACTCCTCCTTGCCCTAGATCTCTTGTATTCCTTTCTGTTTAGTGGCCCAGCAACAAGAAGGGCAGAGAGTGCCTTTAGCCCAGCCTAGCAGTGGAGCACTCCCCCAGGAGGCAGGAGATGAAAGTTTGCTCCCCCCAGACTGAGTAAGGCTTCAAATACATTTCTCCTACTTCCTGAGTAAGTGCTCTGGTTATTAGGCTATAATGCATATACATCCCAACCTGCTGTAAGGAACCAGATTGGAGGTAGTCTGATCTCATAGTTAAACTATTGCAGGAAGAGGCCAGGGGCTGCATCAGAGTTTGGGAACAAAATTACCAGATCTAAAGGGAAGCCCAGGGACAGAACCCAAAACACAGGCCAGAACCAGGGTCCAGGAACCAGATACCACGTTACTAGATCCAAAGAAGAATCCATAGGTTGAAATCCAAGAGCAGAGCCAAGCGGGGTTACAAAGTAGACCCAAATGGAAAGCCAAAGACCAGGGACAGAAACAAGCCAGGGTGAGAAACCAGGCCACTTATCACAGCAGACTCTAGTCAAACTGCTGACTGGCCTGAGACTCTGCTACCACAGCTAGGGCTAAATGGATAGGCACCAGCTGTGCTTCCAGCAGCTAATGAGGAAGCTAGCCAGTTAATAAGCTGGGGCAGAGTTTGTCAGCCAGAGACTCAAAGCAGGTGTAGCTGCCTAGGCACTTAACCCTGGCTGGGCTTCCTGAATACCTGTACTTGAATTAGGCACCTAAGTATAGCTGAGATTTTGGATGGGAACTCTTCTATCACATTGACACTAACTACTACCTATCCCCAGGAAAGAGGTATTACTGGGGACATAACCTATTCCCCAGCATACCATATTGACTGATTTAGGTGTATTCCCCCCACATTCATTCTGCTGTGCTGTGTATGCCACTCCACAGCCCCTACCTGTAAGTCTTCCGGTGTAAAACTTAATGGACTTTGGGGACTGACCTGACCTCAGCTTGTGAATTCTACTCCCAGAGCTGGGCCCCTAACTTTTAGGTGCAGGGCCTCTAGACACTCCCCTGCCTAAACCCCTTTGTGAATCTCACCCCAAGTCTTTAATTATCTAAATCAAATCATTCATAATCATGCAGCTTTATCCATGTGCTACTGTTATTCTGAAAAATAATTTAAAAAGCAGCAGCTGGAGAATTATTTTGAAATTTTTTAAAGAAACATTGACTTTTAGGTCACTGTAGTTCATTTTGGACCATTCAGTTGAGGAATTCATGTCACAAAAAAGACTTTTTTTCCCCTAAAGTTGTAATCAAAGCCAGCTGTGGAGATGATCTTGCTGCTTTTAATTATTTTGGAGGTTTTGTCACTGCTGCATGTCCATGGGTTCTCCATCGGTCTTTATGTTGCTTCATATTTAATTAATCTCAAAATTGTAGCTACTAAAAGCTCATCTGCACTGTCATATTGCTAATATGTATTTAAAGGGGCATTTTTAAGGACGGGTGTGCAAACACTTATGGATGGAACTACCACAATGAGGTAAGCCTAACTGGTGACCAGCCCAGACCAGTATGTAGTCAGAAATATACTGCAGAATTCTTTCAGTTTTCTGCGGGACTGATCATGTGCCCACTATATCAACTACCTAGAGTTTTATTCACTGCAATAGGTGTGGAATCAGGCCTCAGATATTGTTTTCTTCCTCTATTGGTTTCTGTTCATTTTTGAGTAATTTCTGTTTCATCTGGGTGTTTAAGGCCTGATCCTCAGTTTCTATTCTTCTGTGATGGCAGAGAAAAGGTGGCTTTAAGAAAAAGCACAACATGCATAATACTTTAAGGCTTTGGAAGACGTTGATTTTTTTTTAATTAAGTTTGGAAAGTAGAGGCATGCATATTGATCCTCAGATCTTTGACTATGTGGGTTGACTAGAGCTCCCCATTCCTGAGAAACACTACTGTAAACTTCCCAGTACTGTCCTGTACAATCATGACTTGGAGAGACCAAAGGAAAGTGTGATCAATTTTGGTTTCACTAGAGTTTTCACTGAGACTGCTAACAAAAACACCAATTAGTATCTATCGGGTTTAGAGATAACAGCATTTGCCATTGGGAATGGGACTGAAACAATCTAATCTTTATGCAAATACAATATGAAAACAAAGAATTTGTCACTACTACCATCATCAAAACTTGAAACAATAATAGTGGTGAAAAAAATTTAGTAAGTTCTTTCATTCCCTTGAACCAATCAGCCTCTATGCAGGTCTTCAGCCTGAAGTTCCACTATAATTGTGACTGAAGCTTTGGCAAGTGGATTTGAAATGTCATTAAAGTTCATATCCAGCAGTTTGAAATAAAAAAATAATACTGATATTCATAATCCAAAACAACATACAAACAAGATCAATAGACCTGTAATGTTGTAATCTCTGTTGATGCTGGCACAAAGTAATAAAAACCTATGTTTGCTTAATGCTTTCTGGCTTAAAATACTGTGCAAATATTGTATAAATGTTGGCAAATAATAGCAAAGTAATCCTCACAAGCATCCTTAGGAGTAGAGAAATATTTTTCACACACAGGGAGGTTAACTGATTTGCTCGTGACTACACACAAGCTCAGGGAAAGCCAATATAAGAGTATTCCTTGATCCCAGTCAAAACAAGGTGGGCCGTATCCTAGTCCACCTGTGTGGCATTTAAGTCAACTTAGGCACCAAAGTGCAGTTCTATTCCACCCTGTTCCTGAAAATCCAGTAATGCATCTACTTCTGTAACAAACAATTATTTGGCACTTAAGACTGAGTCACAAAAAAGCAGCAATGAAGGAGGACCCACCCACTAACTGTACTGACAGTATTTCAGGGCCTTGAGCAAGGTATGAAGAGGAGCACAGTTAGGTGCCTAAATCTACTTGCACACCTAATAGTGAAATAGAATCTGACCCTATAGTTTGCCTTCACATATAGTATATGTTTTAATCCCAGGTGAAATACATTTGAAATAGGATGCCTAAACCCTTTGGTTCTAGGGGTTTCTGATGTGTCTTACTGACCTGCTATAAAAGCCTCTCATATATAAGACAGAGAGATGTGTTTCTGAATGTGCTAACTAGCCAGGTTAAAGCTTAGGTTCCCCTGCGTTCGACTGAAGAGGCGTCTGGCCTGTTGTAACTTTCTAATACATCTTGGACTACCAGGGAAATTTCTGGTAGGGCTGTGCGAAATGTCAACAGGTGTTTCGTTTTGAAGCTGTTTCAATGTGTTTTGAGATCGAAACAATGAAATTGAAATGAAACAAAAGGCTTTGAAACAGCTTCGAAATGAAACAAGGGCACTTGAAACGTTTCAAAACTTTCAAAATATTTGAGTTTCAAAGCTGGGCTTGCTTGCAGCTAAACAGAAACTAAGGATAGGGAGGGGAGGACTGCTCTGATATTGACATCTAGCACTCTGATTGCTTCCCCCAGCTCTATGATCACTTACCCCAGCTCTTCCCAGGGGGCACAGGTCCCTGATCTGCACACAGGATTTCAGCAGGCTGCTGCTGCAGGCTGGGGACAGCGGCAGCCACTTGGCACAGCCCACACCAAGTCCCAGGAAAACTGCAGCGCTGCCGTTGGCCCCCGCCTGCAGCGGCAGTCTGTTTAAACCCAGTGCACAGATCTGGGGTCCCACACCCACAAGGAAGAGCTGGGGGAATGAACAGAGAGCTGGGGAATCAAAGCAGTGGCTGGGGAATCAAACTGGGGGATGGGGGAAAGTTCAGGTCCCTGAACATTCCCTCAGTTCCCTGTTTAATTCCCCAGCTCCCTAATCTTTCCCCCAGCTCTCTGATTGCTTCCCCCAGCTCTTCCTGGGGGTGCAGGCCCCCAGATGATGCAGGATGACAGCAGGCTGCTGTCA
>NW_005842303.1:1322872-1323933 GCF_000455745.1 Alligator sinensis | reverse complement strand
GCGCTTCGGCACTGCAGAATTATTTCCCGCCACATGGAGCTTTCTTTGCACAGTGCAATTCTCAGCTGCAGAGAGAAAAACCCCGGTGCAAAGGAGTTCCCTCCACCCGTATGTAAATTTGTTCCCCATTATTGGCTGTTTCTAAATTATTCCCACGTGGCGGCTAGCGATTGGCTTGCTAGCCGTATAAGAGGCTTGAGCAGTTTCCGCCCAAGTCGGAGATCTCCGAGAATCTCAGGAGGATCCTGAGAACCCCGATTCCGAGAATTCCGGGAGAAATCCGAGAGAATTCCGACAAGGAGTCTACGATTATCTCGTGGATTTCTATGTATATCTCGGACCGAATGATGGTTTGATCAGCCATCAAGAATCTCTCCCCGTCACCGGATGATCCCTGATGTACCCCTGCCCTGCGTGCTCGTTGACAGTCACAGCACGGACTCTCGTATCGGTTTAGAGAGCTCTCATCGTTCGAGTTTTCTTCTTTTCTTCTTTTCTTCTATCTACAACTGTAACCAAGAAAGTTTTCCTGCCTGCACCACGACCATCTACGGTGTAAGTAAAATAATCTTTGATCAACCTCTACGCATCAGTGCCTAATTCTAGTCCGCCGTGCCGACTTCCCCAGCCCACGTGCCCGGGCTGCTGGCCACAGCCCCTCGGCCCTGACATGGCGACGAGGATGGGATACAGGGAAAGCACGATAGAACTAGAATTAGTTGAGAACTGCCCTTGGCGAAGTGGGAAACGCGATGTAGCAAGCGTCGTGGAACTGGAGGCGCATATCGCTTACCACCAGGCGGGCGGAACGGGTGAAAGGTTTATCAGCGGACACCTTTCGCTGAAGGGAGAAGAGGGAGCTTCCGAAGACGGAGCCCCAAGAGAGAGGGAAGTGTATCTTCACCCCGCAGCATTCGGGTGTATAATGAATAATGAACGGGTCCTGTTTAGGCCCCTTGACACTGTGTCCCTCGCCAGAGTCAACTCAGCAGGCGCGGTAAACCCGACCCTCACCCAGGAGTGTGCCCGTTGCCTAAGATGTGCTCGGGAGAGTGAAGAAC
>NW_005842303.1:1320994-1321372 GCF_000455745.1 Alligator sinensis | reverse complement strand
CTATTATTTAATTCGATCCCTGGAGAACGAACTTTTTATGTTAGCTAATTTTGTGTTTACCCGTTTAGTTCAACAACCAGTTGTGAGAGCTTTCGACGACCCAAGTAACGAGCATGTGGTATAATTCAGCTGTGCCTTCAACAAGGGGGGATGTCATGACCCAATGATTGTGTGTGTGCTTCAGCACTGCAGAATTATTTCCCGCCACATGGAGCTTTCTTTGCACAGTGCAATACTCAGCTGCAGAGAGAAAAACCCCGGTGCAAAGGAGTTCCCGCCACCCGTATGTAAATTGTTCCCCATTATTGGCTGTTTCTAAATTATTCCCACGTGGCGGCTAGCGATTGGCTTTTTATCCCTGTAAAAAGCGTTGATCGG
>NW_005842303.1:1305593-1320765 GCF_000455745.1 Alligator sinensis | reverse complement strand
TGCTCGTTGAGAGTCACAGCACGGACTCTCGTATCGGTTTAGAGAGCTCTCATCGTTCGAGTTTTCTTCTTTTCTTCTTTTCTTCTATCTACAACTGTAACCAAGCAAGTTTTCCTGCCTGCGCCGCGACCATCTACGGTGTAAGTAAAATAATCTTTAATCAACCTCTACGCATCAGTGCCTAATTCTAGTCTGCCATGCTGACTTCCCCGGCCCACGTGCCCGGGCTGCTGGCCACAGCCCCTCGGCCCCAACAGCTGCCACTACCCACAGGGGATGGTGTTGGCTCTGGGCTATTTCCCCAGATGGCATCAGCACCCTCCTGAAACCCTGTGCACAGGTCTGGGGGGCCGCGTCCCCTGGGAAGAGCTGGGGGAATGATCAGAGAGCTGGGGAATCAAGCTCCGGCTGACAGATGGATCTGCCCCAGCTCCCAGACAGCGCATGGCACTCTGCCGAGCTGCACTGCACCCATGCCATGGTGCGGGTGCCAAGCAGGGCGGGGCCTGATCCCCACTGCCCCACGCTGCATGGGGGGGCTCTGCCATGAGCCCTCAGGGGCCCCAGTTGCTGCTGCCGCAGCTGGTGAGTGTGGGATTTTTTTTTTTTTGACCTCCTCACTCACTGGCTGTGGAGCATGTGGATGACAGCATGCTGCAGCTGCTGGCTCAGGCCAGTACCAGTATCTGAGTCTGCCTGTGGAGCCCACGCCAAGCGCTAGGAAGAACCCGTGCTGGCACCTGCCCCAGCTGATAGCGGCAGCCTGCTGTCATCCTGCACCCAGATCATGGGGCCTGTTCCCCCTGGGACAGCTGCGGGTCTGTGCCCGACTCCTCCCAGGAGGCGCAGCCCCCAGATCTGCGTGCGGGATGACAGCAGGCTGCTGCTGCTGGCAAGTGATACTAGTTTTGCTTTGAACAGTTTGAGGTGCAGTTTCACAACCCCTATACCTATCTCCTTGAAACTTGGTAAACTTTATGCCCTCAGAAGGGGCTACCATCCCTGCAATTTTCATCTCAATCAGACAATAAATGACAAAGTTATAGGCATTTTTGTGATTCCCCATTATATGACCACTATGGGCAAAATGTCGAAATGCGTCGAAACAGCGAAACAGTTTTGACTAAATGAAATTGAACAGTGCTTCAAAACAGCAAAATGGAACACTTTCCTATTGAAATGGCAAAACAGAAGTCAAAACAAAATGGTGCTGGTTCACATAGCCCTAATTGCCGGAGATTAGAAAAAAGTTAATATTATGACAGAATTCAAAAGGACAAAGTAGAGTGACCCAGGTAATGATAAGCCAAATCATCTGACACCAATTCCAGGCTAAATGATAGAAAAGTTGATACAAAATTCAACTGATAAAGTAAAAGAGAGGTCTAACTATGTTAGCCCTGCAGGAGGGAGTCCTGGGTTCTGGCCTCTGCTCCCAAGTTTATTTCAGGTTCTTAATCCATGACTGTCTCCTGTAAAGTATATAAAAATGCATGAACATGCTCAGGGGGTGCCCACATCACTGGGCTACAGAGGCATGTTCCCCTTTGTTTGTTTCCCTTCTAACATCATAACTCTTGCATCCCAATCCTACAGGAGAGCTGGAGGATGCCCCACAAAACTATCCAATACTTGCTGGTTATGGCACTCACTTGGGAACTGAGTGATGCATGCCTGAACCCCTTCGAACTGAGAACTCTTAACTAAAGTCATCCTCATCCTGGTAAGTGATCTAAAAACTAGGCCATTGGGCAAAAGGTGGGTACTGCCATCTGAAAAAAGCCTAGGAGCTCTGGTTCCTGAGGGAACACCCCCATATAATGGGCAGCCCTGGCACAGCCACCTGGGTTGTATTCTGAATCACTCTTTGGAGGTGCCTGCTTCTCCCCATTCTCTGTAGGAGACCTCAGGTGCCTAACTCCTTCCACTCATACTTTTGGCTTAACCTGTCTATTTGGATTGCCTTCTTGGAGCCAGAGGCCTAAGGTTTTAGGCACTGCACCACCTGTCCACCTGCCCAGTCTGGATTTTATGCAAGCATTCTTGGGCTGGTGTTTCCCACAGATGTCCTCTATGTAGGTATTAAACCTGTCCTGTCACTAACTTATTAAGTCTGGTAGAAGCTCTGTTCACACCAAAGGAAAGTCAAAAGAGCTGTTGGAGAGAAGAGTTAGGCTCCATGAGGAATGTTGAAACAATATGTGTTCTCAGCTATGGTGGTGTCTCTGAAGTAATTCTTTCAGCTTATACTTGCTTTAAATGTACATTGGAGCACATGACACCAGGATTTGGCAGTCCATATTCTTTCCATCTTTGTACTCACATGCACAGGCATTATAAGAAATCCCCATGGAACCAGGAGAAAAGTTCATTAAAAAGGGTGTTTGCTGTTATAATCAATTTTCTGTATCAACATAATGGAAAAAAAACCCCAGATCTGCTGCTGGGATTATTAAAAGCGGGGCTTTGTTATAAACAGGGCTTGTTACAATGCGATTGTTCTGTAGCAGAAGATGAACAAAGCAAACTGTCCTTTTAAATAGGTGGCGACCAAGTCTTCCAAAACATTCAGCCTCCAATCATTTGCTCCCATGGTTCCATTTTAATGTGCTGTACAAACTGAATTGTAAGTAAAACATTAAAAAAAATAAGAAAATACTATTATGGGAAAAAAACAACCAAGAAAATGATGTATTGCTCCAGATATTTATGATATAATATTCACACAGTCCTAAATTCTGAAAAACAACAAGACAAGCTATATTCTAAATTGCACTGAAAGGCACTGCCGCAAGCATTATAGGCACAAAAAATATGCATTAATCATGATGCTGTGTTCTTAGTTTTGTTAGTAAGCGCAAAGCCCATAAACACTCTGGATTTAAAGTGCATATATTATCGTGTCTCTTCTGCAGCCCTCAGCTAATAAAAGAATAATAATTAAAACAAGAAGCATTTTGTCGTTTTTTTCCCCCCTGAAAATAAACTTATTATTTTTTAAATGTCCCAAACTGTCTGCAGCTATTTAAAGGCATTTTTATGATATTTCTCTTGCAAAAAAAAATCAATAGGTACATAATATAATTTACCAATATCATTCTGGCAATAACATTTTCTTTTACAAATTCTGTTTGTTGGCTTAGTGAATTGCCATGTCCTAAGTTGCAATGAGATTTTTCCTTCATTATCAGTATGCAGCAGCTTGCTTTAAATGACTAATTTCTGAAACAGCTCTTCTGACCTGCCTGAAATACAATAATTCAAGTTGGTAGAAAAGAGTTTGTGGAAGTCCTTAAATATTTTACTTTTTTGAAAAGATGAGCCTATCTTTTCATACCTTTTTGCCCATTACAAGTAAAGGGAATACAGAATAGATTAATCAGTTTTCTTTGCAAACGTAAAACAAAACATATTTCTCTTACCAGCCCCCTAAATTCAAGCCAACAACTTCCTACCTCCCACTGTGCCCATCTGAGTTGTGCAGCCTCAAATATGGATTAAAGACCATATTCAGCAAAAGTACCTGCATGCATCCTCATATAGGTCAATCAGTTTCAGTGGATCCAGTTCAAAGCCCACTGAAATCATTGGAAACCCTCCCATTGGCTCTTATGGACTTTGGGTTCGGCCTTTTGTGAAAGAAATAGTCTCCTAATTGGCAAATCATGACCAAGGCTAAATTTTAAATACATGAATACTTCCACTCCTACTCAGCAAAGCATTTAAGCATGTGCTTAGCCTAGACTGCAGCAATATTTGAGCACTTTGCAATATAGCCACTTTCAGGACAATTTTACAAACTTCCTTTTTTAATGTCTATAGGCATTTTCCAACAATGTTCCCAAGAAGCAATGCCATAGCAATTTTTGTTTCAACCTAAGATGTGCTCAGACAATAAATTATCTTTTTCAAATGTGTTTCCCTGACTGAGAAACCCTAGGAATTTGTGTGGGGGCTCTTCATTGCTCTACACACCAATACCTTCACACTGTGGCAGACCCTGTAGTAATTTCTCCTCTCACTGCTCGCTGTGACACATGATATTTTGAATTACCCAGTTAAACACCCCCTAACATCAAACCATTCACTGTCTTAGTTTTGCTTCCTCCTGTATATTGACTGTGCAGGTGAACATACAGAGCCCTTCTGCTTTCAGGGGGGTCACAGACAAATGGAAGTGTCCACTCACTTGGAGACGGATGCTAGAAAGGTTGGGAAGACTATCTAGGTAGATGTCACCTGGGTTCTGTTTTTGGCTCAGCTGCATATTTCCTGAATGATCATGGGCAATGATAATTGCCCCTCTTGCCTAGTTCTCCAATTTGTAGCACAGGAATAACACTTCCTTACTGCACAACAGGGTGCTGTGGTATTAGAGCCCATGGGAGTGTGTCAAGTGCTCAGCAGCTATGAGGACAACAGCCATCTAAGTACTGGGAGAGAGAAGAAGAACCCAAAAAGGCCAGCTGTGAGGAGGAAAAGAGCAGCAAATGAGGAGAGAGAGGTAAAAGCTTCTTTCTTGCTTGTATTTTGAAAAAGCTTATGACTTTGTGCTATTCTGTCTTAACAGTCTCCTGGGTTCTATTTGGGGGAGAAGGGATATGGTTGTGATGTGCCTGCCATGGAGCCCCATAAAATGATGAGAGGCCAGACACCAGCACATGTTTAGGTTCCAGTTCAATAACCAGCTCAGCATGAGCAGACCCCAACACCCACTGATTTCAATCAAGTTTGACATGGTTGCATGGAGACTAGCTATGCAGCTCTTCAACTTGGTTCCCTGAACTGGGTGAATATTATTCTGCAGTATAATCTTATTACTGCACTGCAGTCGCTTCTCTCTGGCTCTTCTAATGATGGTGTGCCATGAAATTATTACTAGCAATCTAATTTGTTATGACTTGTCATTCTCTGTATCTTCCAAACCAGGTGTGCACTTATGAATCAATTAAGCAGAACAAACAATACTGAATTACAAATTATACATAATGACTTATCCAAAGTCACTTTATCTTAATGTGTATTTTAGTTGTAAACAAATTTACCATAATGCCCTCCAGATTTTTAAAAAGAATTATGCATAAATCAAGTAAAAATCCCTTTTTACATGCATAATAGTACAATAATAACTTCTAAAGAATGTCTCCCTCTCTTTCACCCTAATAGTAGCATTGTATTAATAGACGTAATATGTTGTTAATTGCTAAACATCTCTCAAGGAAAAGCTATTGATATTATACTCCCCTAGCTGAATAAGCAACAGGTATTGTACTATAAAGAACATGTTTGCATGAGTTCATTATCCTTCTACAGGTATATACTGCAGCAAAAGAGCACCCTCTAATGCTGCCTATGAGATTCTGTGTCCAGCCATTTGCACTGTAGTGTGTAGAAGAGTTACATGCAACATGATATGTCTGCCCCTTAGAAAATTCTGATGTTTCAAAAAAGTGCTGAAATGTAGTTTAAGAAAAACTGTAGCATTTCACTTTAATTTTTTCTAGAAAAGGACAGAGTAGCTAACTGCTCCCTTGCTGGGGACCCTCCTACTACCTCAGTTACTCATGATTCCTTGTAGATTGATCCAAACTTCAGGGAATATCCCAGACTGCTTCTAGACCCGTGGTTTTCAACCTTTTTTCATTAGCATATCCCTAAAAAAATTGGAATGGAGGTGTGGTCCCCTTTGGAAATTTCAAATGGAAGTGCAGACCCCTTTGAATTGTATGTGTAGGTATTCATATACTTTTGGTTGATCAATGATGATAGTCATTTTTCACGAACCCCTTAGACATAGTCTGCAGACCCCCAGGGGCCCATGGAGCACGGGTTGAAAGCCACTGTTGTAGGGAGTTGGCAGCTTCCTGGGGAGCCCTCCAGAACTGAGATCTGCCAGGGATCATTTCAAGTGAGTTCCCTGCCACAAATCTAGAGCCTGGTAGAGCTGTGGGCTCGTGGGATCTCCAGGATCCTGGTTTTATGCAAAAAGCCCTAATTTTGCCCCAGAGAAGCAGACCAAAGCACCTCACCAAGTGACTTGCCAGGGAAGCTAGCCGTGTTTTGAAGGAACAGTAGCTGTTCCTCCAAACTGAGAGGATTTTGTGGTATTTTTTGTTCGTTTTGAGAAAATGACCTTTTTCCAGCAACCACCACCACCACAAAACTGTTGTTGGACACATCCCAACCAAGCTCTAGTGTGCAGACCTGTAACTGCAAATAAAACTTAAGTCAGGGAAGTCAAATGTGGCCCAGGAACTAGATCTGGCCTGATGATCTATGTCATCTGGCCTGCAGGGCTCCTAGAGGGGCCAGGAAATTGGGGGATGAGGGGGGAAAGAGAGGCCCACCACACATATCCAGGGTATGGAGCCCTCTTGGGACATATTGTGACAGGGCATAACAACAGCATTAACCCCCAAAGCTCCCTAATACTGCTTCCTCCACTGCTGCTGTTGGTGGATTCAGATCAGGCCCCCATACAGCTTTACAGTCCAGATCCAGCCCATAGGAGAGGGGAGGTATGAGTGATTTTGAAGCCACTGCTCTAAGTACTCCTGAGTCCAGTATTAGAGGAGCACTGAACTTGTTGAAGCAATTACTCCTCTAAATGCTCTCTAATTCCTGCTAGATCATTGTCTGTTTTCTCTGGCTGTGTTCCATGCCTTTGGGTGATTAATTCTGAGAATTCGCTCACTGGTTTCCTATTAAACAAATCGCCTGTGTGAAGTTTCAAATTCTTCGTTCACTGTCCTAGGTATCCTGTGTTTCCTAATGGGATTTGTGTGGGGCTCCTTGCCATGATTCTGCAGAGGGGAGAGTGTGTTCATTCCCTCTAAACTCGTGTTCAGTGTCCATCTCATTCTTCTAAAACTGCATCTCCCTTTCACCACTTCTTGGCCTTGCTGAAGATCACTATATTTACGTGGAACACTAAGCCAATATCACCTCCCATTTATAAATCCAAGACACAAGATAAATTATTCAGCACAGCTTTGTGCTGTCATGGCTAGTCTGCTTCTGGTATCTGAACTACATTACTTAAAACTAGCGTGGGTATTCCTGCATTTCAGTGCAGTCTACCACATAGGCACTTTGGGCCGTGTGTAGACAAAACAACAGGCGTGCGCACGACACTTTAAAGTGGGCTAAATGTTTTTGCACTCTTTTAATACTGTCGGTGTTTGCATGCCTCAGTGGTATATTGTGCATTAATTCCAGCCACTGTAGGAAATTCAGCATTGTAATGTGTCTTAAATGACTTGGGGCACAGCAAACTAAAACTCCTTTGGGGAGTTTTACTTTGCTGCCCCTACAGCCATGGAGTCAAGCCCCGGGCTCCATGCAGCTCTGCAGGAAGCCTGTGCAGACAGCTGGCAGCAGCCCAGGAAGGCAGGCTCCACCCAAGAAAAGTGGTGAGCCTGATCTTTCCCACCCCCGCCCTACCAAGCCTGCCTGCCTGAGCTGCATGGGGGGCTGGTACTTCCCTCCATGGTTGTGGTGCTGAACCAGGTGCCTGTGGGTGGGGGCCACCTGGGAGCGGGGTGCTGCTGCCACAGAGGGAAGCACCAGCCCTCCCCGCTGCAGCCCAGTAACACACACTGCCCCCTGGCAGCTCGCCCTCCCCTCCCTGCCTCAGAGGCAGGTAAGTCAGCGGAGTGTGTGCACAGCACAGGGGGTTGATCATCCCTAAATTGAAGTGGTGATTTTTAAAACCCACCGCTTCAATTTAAGGCCCCTGTTTCGTCTACACATGTCATCTCACCACTCCTCGTTGCAAGTAAGTTAGCCAGGAGCATTCCTCCTGTAATATTTTCATTTTGTTGAGCAGTTTGCAGAGACATCATGGAAACTCATTCCCTTCCCAGTTCCTCACCGTCTGATCCTGAAAATATTCCATTTAGCACACCATATCAAAGGCATAATTTTAGAGCCACAGAGCTGAGCAGGAAGTGGTGATCTAATGTGCTGTGCAGGGTGAACGCCACCGCCGCCACCACTACCACCACAACAACAACATAATGCAAGCCAGGCAGCTGGGCAGGATAGTGCTGTGGTTAGAACAGTTCCTTGGAACAAAGAGATAGATGTGAGTCTAATTCCCAGCTTTGCCGGGGTCCTGAGATCCCAACCTCCACTGGGACCTTGAACAAGTTGCTTCATACTAAATTTAAAAAATATTTAAGGGCTTAAGGATATAGGCAGCTAGTAGGATTTTCAAAAGCCCATCCAACTTCTAGTAATTCCAGTGAAGAATAGGATTTTTTTTTTTTAAATCATGCTAGGTATCTTCTTTAAGTGCCTAAATATCTTTAAAAAATAAAATCTGACCTTTAGTCTTTTAAAGCCTCAAAATAGTGGGTAAGGGTCGGAGTGGGTAACAATAATGCCATATGTGATGGAGGTACTGTGAGGACAAATGCATTAATGTTTGTCAGACAAGGTTATTTGGGTAAATGTGATATCTTTTATTAGACCAACTAAATAGTTGGAAAAATTGTTCTTTTTAAGCTTTCGGGTACAAATGCCTTCTTCAGGCATCGGGAAAGTCTGATGGTATTTTGTGTTTTTAATGTTTGACAGCTACTGGCAGGAGGGACTCTGTCAGACCCTAACAGATAAGAAGATAAGCAGGACAGAGAATTAGATATAAAAACAGCCAAATATCACACACTTCAATTATCTTAAAAAATAACCAGCCAGCCAACTTTTAGTTTATAAATTGCTTGTTTTCTTCAGTTTTTATAAATCTAACACTAGGAATCATTGTTCCCCCCGGTAAGTGGGGACCCAATCTACAACTCCTTGTGGCTCTTTTACAAAGCTATCATGTAACCTCTACTGATTTCACTGTGGTAAATGTGGCTGGTTGACTCACCAGAACATAAAGACAGTTGGGAATGAGTAGCAACGAGGAATGGAAATATAGAGATGACCCAAGAAAACCGATTAATGACAGGGCTTGAGAGGGAAAAGGCTGAGGTTTGTGCTCTCTTATAATTTAAGAAAGATCAAACCCCAAACAGTCTGATATTAAATGAAGTATGTATTCTGTTTGGCCAACCTAGTAAGGAGGGCTGTAAACTAGGCTCTATGGGGAATAGAGATCATACCTACCCAGCAACAGATCACACAGTCCAGAGGAGAAAGGACTTGAAGAAGCAATTCAACTCTGGGAAAAGGCCAGAGACCTTGAACTGAAACAAGTGATGCAAAAGTGTAACAAGGGGTCAAAATGCAAAATATATCTGACAAGGTTCTTTGAGTAGATGAGATCTTTTATTAGACCAACTGAGTAGTTGAAAAAAAGTTATTGGCAAGCTTCCAAGCGCAGTCACCTTTCTTCAGGCAGAGGGAGTCTCTGCTGTTCCTAGACTCCAAGGAATGAGAGAAGCTAAAAGTGTGGCAGGATGTCAGTGAGAATGTAAATAGGTAGAAATTAGAAAGACAAAAGGTAAAGCAGAGAGGGGAGGGGAAAGAAAGCAGGAGGAAAATGCTAAAGGGAGACATTACAGTGATAGAATACAAGGTAGAAAAGAGGCGTTCTGTGAAAAAGGAAATAGTTAGACATCAGGAAAACAGGAATGAGAGAAGCTCAAAGTGTGAGAGGATGTAGTGAAAATATAAAATAGGTAAAAAAGGAAAAACAAAAGGTAAAGCAGGAAAGGGGGACCACTGGTCACAGGGCACCACAATGATTGACTTCCATCAACCACCACCCTCTGGGTCCTACCACGGAGCTAGTTCCCCAGCCAGCGGATCGTGGTGAGGCTGAGGCTACAGTTAGCCAGTTTTGCTAAGTAAGCAAAATATGATTGTCTTGAGCCCCATCAGAGGCCAGGCTTGGGGCCAGGGAGCCTGGAGCCCATATGGGGCAGATGTAAAAGCCCCAGAGGGCAAGATAAAGGCCTGGATCCCAGAAGCCAGGTATGGGACACAGGTCCTTGGCTAAAGGACCAGTTAGAGTAGAGGTGTGGAAGCCCGCAAAGCCAAAGCCCCAGCAAAGAAGTAAAGGCCTGAGGTGGCCTGGTGGCTTTGGGGACAAGTATCCCACTGGAGGGTTGATGTAAAACACTTGGGGGGGCATGGGCATGGCTATAGCAGAGGTCCAGAGGGTGTGATTTGCCCCTAAGGTGAGAGATGCCTTGGGGCACGTGTGGGCCCATCTAACAGGAGAGACTGGCATGATCAGCAAAGAGAAGGGATCAGAGAGAGAAGGGATCTGCTGGTGAGAAATGACCAAGGCTCTCTCTAAGACCCATAGGCAGCCTCCATTTTCAATGTCTTAATAAGAACAGGATTATGGAAAGAAGAAAAGGAAGGGTATCTTACAGACTAATCTGGGCAGGAACCATGTGGCTGCCAAGGGGTGTCACAGCCACCCCTGGGGATGGGGGTTCTGTTACAGGTGGTGGTGTTTCCTTGTATGTCAAAAACACATACACTTGTTCCCTGGTTCAGGAGTAGAAAGACAGCAAAACAGGTGAAGGTGAAAGATATAATGTTGGGGCATGTATTATGGAGAACTTATCAAGAAGAGGAGATGGATGAAGCTCTCTTCAAGCAGGTGACAAGTCTGTCCAAAAGCTGTGGAATGGTACTGATGGGAGACTTCAATTTTCCGGACATCTACTCGAAGAGCAATGCAGCCAAACATAAAATGTCAAGCCAGTTCCTACCTTGTGCAGAGGACAACTTTCTGTTCCAGAAAGTAGAGGATACAGCTAGGAGATCATCTATCTTTGATCTTGTCCTGATCAACAGGGAAGAATTGATGGAGGATGAAAAGGTGATACCTATCTTGGGAGGAAGTGATCACAATACAATATAATTCCAGATCCTGCGACAGGGAAAGGATGAGGTCAACAAAATTAAGATGCTAGATTTCAAAAGGGCAGATTTTATCCAACTCAAGGAGCTAATAGACAAGGTGTTTTAGGGGGATAGATTGAAGGATAAAGGTGCCCAGGAGAACTAGGAGGTTTTAAGGGGCACAGAATTGAAAGTCCAACAAGGAACTATCCTGACACAATGGCAGTGTGGCAGGGTGCTTAGGGTGCCTGCTACTTTGAAAGGAAAGACAGCCTGAAAAGCAGCCTGCAGGTTGTGAGGTGGGTAAGGAGGGAAGGATATAAGCCCCAGCCCTAGAATGAGCAGGCAGGAAGATCTTGGAGGCTTCTGAGGGGACACTGGCTCAGCAAGATGGTTGCAAGTCCTGAAAGTCAGCAGGGAGAGTACAGCCAGTAATCTGGAGGCTTGAGAAAGAACTAAGAGGTGGAAGAGGTTAATGAGAACACAGTGAGGAGTCCAAGGCTCAGAGATGGGCTGAGGTTTTGGGCCCAAAGAGGGGCCAGAAGCCAAGAGGGAAGGGCTGAGTGAAATCAGGTGAACATCAAAGAGTGATAACACCTGCAAGGCATGGGGCATGGTGTAGGGATGGATTGGAGCAATTAGCCCTTAAAGCAGTGACCACAGGCACCTGGTTATTATTAGTGAGAGAAGATTGAGAACCCTGGGGCAGCCTCCTTCCTATAAAAGTAATTACACAAAGCCATGGTGGGCAAAAGAAGGGATGGCTGCCCACAGTGAGCAGAGTGCACAAGGGTAGAAGGAGTTCCAGGGGCTTCACGGCCACCCCTGGAGAGACACCCTGCTACAGGAAGAGACACCATGATACATGGCAAATGTAGCTGCATACAGAACTTCCAAACTGTCTCTAAGGCAACAGGAAAGAATACAATTCAATAAGGACAAGTGCAAGGTGCTGCATCTAGAGAGGAAGAATTGCCGTCATACTTACAGGCTGCGGGGCGACCTTCTCAACTCCACTGAGGCAGAAAAAGATCTTGGAGTCTGTTGACTCCAGGATGAACATGAGTTGCCAATGTGATGAAGCAGTTGGCAGAGCCAATCGCACCTAGTTGTGTATCTGTAGGTGCTTCACAAACGGGTCCAGGGAGGTGATTCTCCCCCTCCATGCGGCACTGGTCAGACCACAGCTGGAGTATTGTGTCCAGTTCTGGATGCCGTAGTTCAAGCAGGATGCAGACAATCTGGAGAGGGTCTAAAGAAGAGCCACTCACCTGATTAGAGGCCTGCAGGGAAGGCCCCAGAAGGAAAGGCTAAGGGACCTTAACCTCTTCAGCTCTCCAAGAGAAGGCTGAGAGGGGACTTTGTGGCGGCATACAAATTCATAAGGGAAGAGCAACATGAAGTAGGTGACGATCTGTTCACTAGGGCACCCCCTGGAACGACAAGGAACAATGGCCATAAGCTACTAGAGAGAAGGTTCAGGCTGGACAATAGGAAAAAGTTCTTCACAGTCAGGGTTGCCAGAATCTGGAATGGGCTCCCAAGGGAGGTGATGCTTGCCCCATCCTTGGGGGTCTTCAAGAAGAGACTGAACAGGCACCTGGCTGGGATCACATGACCCCAGGGCTGGTGTTTCTTTTCTTGCCTGCCAGGGGCAGGGGGTCGGACTAGATGGCCCACTGAGGTCCCTTCCGACTCTAGGAATCTATGAATCTATAAGCAATGGAGGAATGGGCAGGTACCAAGAATGCATACCTGTAAAGGAAGGCAAAGATAAAGAATGAGCTGCACCTGGCAAAGGAGTTTAAGGACAACAAGAAGAGATTCTGTAAGTATGTTGGCCATAAAAGAAGGAGGCAAGGAAGCTGTGGGTCTTCTGTTAACAAGCCAAGGGGAACTCCTAACTGAAGATGCAAGAAAGGCAGAACTACTCAACAGCTGCATTGCCTCAGGCTTCATGAAAAATTAAGCTGCAGCCAGACTCCTAGTAAGGATTATCTGGATAAGAAAGGGGTTAAGCTGAGGGAGGAGATAACAAAAGAGATGGTCAGCTTTTGTGGATCTGAATAAATTCAAATCAGCAGGGCTAGGTGAACTTCATCCCAAAGTCCTGAAGGAACTGGCAAAGGAGCTCTCGGAGCCCTTGGCAGTGATCGTCACAAAGTTGTGGTAGATAGGCCAGGTATGAGAGGTCTAGAAAAGGGCCAACGCAGTGCTCCTCTTTGACTTCTTTAAATAAAGGAGGATCTGGGAAACTACAGACTAGTTAGCCTCACCTGGGAAGTTAGTGGAGTATATCATAAGGAAGGCTATTTGCAAGCATCTGGAGGAGGAAAGGTTGGTCACAAGCAGCCCTCATGGATTTATGGAAAGCAAATTGTGTCCAACTTGATCTCTTTCTTTATCAAAGTAACTACTTGGGTGGATGAAGGGAATGCTGTGGATATTGTGTATCTGGATTTTGGCAAGGTTTTTGACAAGGTCTTGCATGACCTTCTCATAAACAAATTGGAGAAATGTGGGCTAGATAAAACTAATACAAGGTGGATAGATTACTGGCTTAATAGCTGCAAGAAAAGGGTAAACTAATTATTAATAGGTCCATGTCAGAATGGCAAGAGGTTTTGAGTGAAGTCTCACAGGAGACTGTCCTGGGCCCAGTGCTGCTTCATGTGCTTATTTATGATTTGGTTGCTAGCACAGAAAGTTTCTTGAGCAAGTCTGCAGATGGCATGAAACTGAGTTTATAGCATGTTGGAGGATGCAGGAACAATTCAGAAGGATCTCGAAGGATTGGTAATTTGGATTAGGGCTAACAGGATGAAGTTCAATGCAGACAAATGCAAGGTGCTACACCTCTGGCAGAATAATCAAAAACCCAAATGTAAAATGGGTGACACCTGATACCCAAATATAAAATGGATGGCAGCACTATGGAAAGGACTTGGTAGTCTTGGTAGACCACAGATTCAGTACGAGCCTTCAGTGTGGTGCAGCCACCCAAAAGGTAAATGCAGTTTTAGGATGCATCAGTAGAAGGTGCAAGACATGGGAGGTGATAGTGCCTCTACTGGTTAGGCCTCCTCTTGAGTACTGTGAGCAGTTCTGGGCTCCACATTTTCAAAAGGATATGGAGAAGTTACAGAGGGTCTAGAGGTAGGCAACAAAAATGATAAAGGGCTTGGAAGGCAAGTCATATGAGAGACTGAAAGAGCTAAGCATGTTCAGCTTGTGAAAGGCACTTAAGAGAGGACATGACAGCAGGCTTCAAATACTTGAAGGGCTGTCCTAAAGAAGAGGAAAAGCACTTCTTCTCTCTTACTGCAGAGAGAAGGATATGGACCAATAGCTTGAAGTTATAAAATAAAATATAGTTATAAAATAAGTTTAGATTGAAAATTCAAAAAAACTTCTTCACTGAGAATAGTGAGGCAGTGGAATAGACTATCTAGGAAAGTAGTGAACTCTCCATTACTGGAGGAGTTCAAGAGGTTGGACAGCCACTGGTTGGGGATGATCTAGGCATAGTATGCCTGTGTTCTGCCAAGGGGATTTCCTGTGCTTCTGCACTTTGCTGGTTGCCCCTGCTTCCCCACCCACTTTTCTGCTACATGTGTCAGAGTTTTTCAAAGCCTTCCTCAGAGGCATTGGGTGTTAGCCACAGCTAACATTAGGGACTTTGACTGACCTATGCCAATGCTCCTGCTGGGACCAGAGCCAGAGGTTCCTGGGTAGAGGGTCTTGTTTCTCTGCTCAGGGTCAGACTAATTGCCATATTTGGGATCAGGACAGAATTTTAGTCCATGGTAAATGATTGGTATGGACTGCAGGGGTTTTTCCCTTCCTCTGTAGTGTGGGGTGCGGCCCTCTACCTGGGATCTCTTGAGCATATCTTGACATTTCATAGAAGCAGGACGTTGGCTGCCGGGAACTAACTGTGTTGTGTCAGGGTTGAGGGTAGTCTTATGTAGAGTTTAGATTATGGTTGTATGGGATGGTTTAGGTAGGGATGATCCTGCCTTAGGCTGGGGGTGGGACTAGATGACCTTTGGAGGCCTCTTCCAGCCCTACTGCTCTATGATTCTATGATAGTGGAAAAGGTGCTTTCTCATATCCAGTTATTCAAATCAAGTTCCTCTAAAGGCAGCCACAAAAGAATTATCACAAATCGGCAATCCTGAATTCTTTCCATTTCCAGCTGCCTGGAGTTTGTGGCACATTTGCAGCAGAGCAGAATAGTTTATATATGGGGCACATCCACACAAGACATTTACTGCACGGTTGACTAATTACTTGCACAGCAAACAGTGTGTGTGTGTGTGTGTGTGTGTGTGTGTGTGTGTGTGTGTGTGTGTGTGTGTGT
>NW_005842303.1:1279666-1305248 GCF_000455745.1 Alligator sinensis | reverse complement strand
TCTCTCCTCGTAGGGCTTGGCCTGCAAGCCCTTAACCATACGAGTGGCCCTTCTCTGGACCCTCTCCAGGTTATCCATATCTCTCTTGAAGTGCAGTGCCCAAAACTGCATGCAGTACTCCAACTGCGGTCTGACCAGCACCCGATAGAGGGGAAGTATCACCTCCTTGGATCTATTCATCATGCATCTGCTGATGCATGATAAAGTACCATTAGCTTTTCTGATGGCTTCTGATGGCTTCGTCACACTGCCAACTCATGTTCACCTTGGAGTCCACTAGGACTCCAAGATCCCTTTCCGCTTCCATGCCACCAAGCAGATCATTTCCTAGGCAGTAGGTATGCTGGACATTTTTCCTCCCTAGGTGCAGCACTTTGCATTTCTCCTTGTTGAACTGCATTCTGTTGTTTTCTGCCCATTTGTCCAACCTGTCCAGGTCTGCTTGTAGCTGTTCCCTGCCCTCCGGCGTGTCCACTTCTCCCCACAGTTTTGTGTCAAAATGTGCACCCCTATTAGGCCTGAGTAAACTAATTTACTCCACAGCAGGATAGAACTTGTAAATACAAGTACTATCCTACTATGAAGTAAAAAACTCCACAGCAATGCATGTATAGATGTTGCCCTGGCTGGCTGGGGCACAGGGGTGCTTTAATGCGGGGGCTGCCTGCCATCTAGCTGTACACTGAAGCACCCTCGTGCCCCAACTAGCCCCTCTGCAGCACTTGAGGTGGAGGGAGCAGCTCCAGGCTGGCAGGCTAACTCCCTAGCTCCCTGCTAGCTGGGGCTGCTCTGACCTGGCTCAGCATGCTGTGCATGAATAAACTCCAGAACAATAAGGTGCACATTATTCATGTGCTTTAACTGCACTTGTAGAAATGCCCACAGAACCTCTTCTGGTGTAAGTCACTATAGCACCATTAAAATAAATGAAATAATACCAGGTTACACCATGTGAAAATTGGAGACTCAGTTCCTCTCTCCAAATGGTACAGATCATTTTTAAAAGTCTTTCTCCTCTGAAGCCTCAACTAAAATTTGTTTTTCTACAAAAAAATGATTTTGTTAGTTTGGGGGGTTTTCTGTGTTTTTTGACAGGAGAAAATTCGAACAAAAATGTTGAAAGGACTATCCATTTTTCAAAATCTGGTTGCAGAAAAATACTTGCCAAGAGTACCCCAGCCTCTTTGTGAGAGGCTGTTTTGAAAGTGCAGTCTTTCAAGGAGGGATTATCAAGTAACAAACTCTTACTTGATCATCCTTTTTAACAAAGCATGGTGCTACATTCCCCACTTTAAATGCTGGGGGCTAGATCCTCAAAGAGTGTAAATAGCTACAACTCCATTAATTTCAGCAGAGAAGTCTCTGTTTAGGGTAGCTGACAGTCTGACATACTGAATTTGACAAGACTACTGTGCATGCAGGGGAAGGGGGCCTGAGGCTTGAAGGGACATGAAACTGATACACACGTTATACAGTATTTAAAAACAAAAGCAAAGCAGAATGAAGCCCACATTTTTTTCATGCTGCTATGAAATATATTTGTACTGGCTAATGCTACTAATCTACCTTTCAGCTTCCCTCCTGTAGCAGTAGTGCATCAGTACTGGCACAGATTAAATTGTATAACATGCGTTATAATGTTCAAGGCACGCTGTTCCAGGAAAATTCTTAAAGTAAGTGTCAGATATTTCATGTTATGACAAAATTAGACTAAGATTCCTCAAATATTCATCCCAGATGTTTAAACATCTGGCCACATGCTGTAGTCAACGGTTACAAAATAATGCAGTCCATTTCCTGTGCAGCTTCAGATGTATCTAGCAAACAGATCACATAGATAAGTCTGACAAAATTCTTTGCTGAGGCAATAACATATGCTGCTCCCAGATAATAAAGCCTGGATCAGATTAGAGATACAGGGAATCATGTTAGTGATTTTCAGCTTCTCACCCAGTAGCTGACAATATTCATGATTCTTAGCAACAACTTTTTTTTATTTCTTTGTGAATTTATGTGTTTCAAAGGAGCTCTTATTTAAGAACTGCTGTATTTAATGTTTCCAAAGTGCTGCAAAGGACATTTCACACCTTCTTCTAATCACTAATAAAATCTGCATTCCACAAATGTAGAAAGGACATTGCATTCAGAAATTACTGTTTATTATCTGTAACAACCTTCAAGACTCCTTGAAAGTCTAAGCTGAAATGGTAATCTCCAGGGTCTAGCTAATTGTATTCAACTGGATAGCCACTGTAAAGTTGTGGTAGGCGGTGTCCCAGACTGCCCAATTTCCTGCTAAAGGAGAGATGCAAAAAGCCTCAGACAGTGGTTGGAGAGAGGATACTACCACAGACTAGGCTCCATGCCATTCTCAAAAGACTGGGAACACATTCACAGGCCCAAAGCCCAAAAGATTGTAATGATCATCTAAGGCAAAATCCAGATGGACTTCTTGGGTGTCTCACATGTAAGCTTCATCATGCTTCAGAATTACCGGTAGGCACCTGACCTGTGGAGACTGAGTGAAACCAGATTAAGGATCTTGGTTCCCTATACAGCGGGGCTGTCCAACTTCTGAATAGCCGGAGGATGCATGCCACACCAGTAACAGGCCCCCAGGCTGCCCGCCACATGAACTCCCCAAGAACCCTGCTATGCAGCCAACACACCTTTCCCTCACAAACTGTGTGAAAAGAGCATGCCCACCCCCACTTGTGAGCCTCCCCTCCCCTTGCTACAAGCAGGCAGCACAAGCCCACCCCCTCACTGCTACCACGTGAGCAGCACAAACTTTCCCCACTCTCGTGGTGCTGCCACTGAAACAGGAGCAGGAACAATGGGAGGAATGGTGGCTGAGCAGAGCCCAAAGGCCACGTGTTAGCTGCTCTGACCCACAAGCAACAAGTTGGACAGCCCTGCTATAAAGAGGACTCTGGAAAGCATTTCAGAGAACATGATGGTCAGGACTTGCTCAGGGAAGTCCTGGCCTCAGTGTGCTGTCACAGTAATAAAAATGTGCCTGAAGTTCATTAGTCTCAATCTGGCGCCTAGTCTGGTTTGCATAGTTTAGGCTGTAGACTTCACTTGGATCTGGGACAGAAGTTCAACAGAAGTTTAGGTTGATCGAACCTAAAACAATTAAATCTGATACTACAGCCATCCAGGTCTATCTTAGACTGGGTTCAGCCATTTTTTAACCAGTCTATGTGTGCTGAACTTCTGTTCTGTTACAGGTTTAGACCAGTTTCCCATCACTTATATGAGTTTATGTGTAATGTCTGTATCTAGCCTTGGTGCATCTATGTCTAGCTCAAAAATTTCAGAAAGAAAATGATGATGGTAATTCCAAGGGAGAGCTATCCCTCAGGAAGCCAGCTAGACAGGCTTACTCAACAGCAGATCAAGAGGCCAATGTGAGGGTTAACTCTGAAGTGGGACACTGTTAAAGTTATGGAACTGCTGTTCATAGAGTGGCAGGTCATTCAGTTTGCAAAGGCAGACTGAATCTTGGGTGATATCAGCTACCTATACTAGCAGGGGTATACTTGGAGGAGAAGCAGTTAATATGGAGCTACTTGAGTAACCAATCCACCAGTAGTCTAAATTGGAAGAAGCATCTCCAGAGAAAACATAAAGGTGCAAGCAAAGAAGAGATGATGTCTTTCACCTTGAACACAGGAAAGACTCACTGACCCCTTTGGAACGTGTTTCTGCTGTGGGAAGTAGGGCAAGGAGGAACAGATGTTTGTGGACAGACATTTGGGAAACTGCTTATAGTTACTGGCTAACTTAAGTTGTTTTACAGCCCCCAGTACATCTGTGAGTGCCTCATGGTCTCTACATATTTATCCTCACCTATGGGCTTAATAGGCATGCCAGGAATGTACTGTGCCTATAGAGGTAGATGGAAAAAGGCATCATGCCATATTAGGGTGCTTACACAAATAACATTTTTCATGCCATCAGGCCCCTGAAAGTGCCCTACAGCCATGACATAATACACATGCATGGCTGCAGAGCACTTTTAAAATGAACAATTGTGTGAAAAATTAACCCTTGTCAAATCAAGTATTAAATGAATTCACTCTAAAGTAAAGCACCTTAGGGAACTTGTGTTCCCTCAAGGGTTAATTTTTCATGCTTTGTGGGGCTGCGGGAAATGGGGCAGGTTGTATAGGGAGCAGCAGGCAGCTGCTGGCTAGGCTTTCCTCTTTGGAGGCTGCTGGAGCACCCCTGCCTGCTGCCCAGGGTCAGTGCAGGCAGGCTTCAGTGGCACCCCACCTCAAACCAACAGGTGAACATTTGTTGGTGGGGGAAGAGCTGTAACTCATGGCCCTTTGTGCAAAGCACCATGACCTAGAGCAGGGTCCCTAGCCATCTGTAGGCACCCATAGTCCTGAGTCTACTAGGCTGGTTGCCCTTCCAATTCACACTGTTGCGCTTTATTTCTTGGCCTCACTCACTTGAGTCAGGCTTGCAAAGGGTTAATTCCTTTGTTACATCAAGAGTCAGCATCTACCAATGCTGTTGGCTAATTCACTTATAAAAATGATATAAATTTAAAAAGGAAAAATCAAGCACAACATTTACTAAAAATAACTGCCCTTCTTTGTTTTAGGACTGTGTCAGTTAGGATCTCTTACTAGCTTCTGAATTAACTACCAGTGTTTTGTAGGCCATCTGTTGGGGGAATATGGAAACATGGAATTGTAAAATGATGGGTCACATTAAGTGGTGCAATATACTCTGTGTGGTTTGCGGTTTACTAAAGAGTATTTTTTAAAAGAAGAGGCTGTTGAACCCTCAGTATGATTTATGTTGGAATTTGGCCCTGTCTACATTGCAGGTGTCTCTTTAAATTCCACTCATGATTACAAGAAGCAGCCATGTGCAGAGCTGCTCATCAGGGGCTCTCTGACCTATATTGTTGGACATGATTCCTTCTAATAACTACCCGGGTGATTTAGCTTTGGTGTTTAACTGCTATGAGTTGGACTCTCTCTATATGTTTTAATAAACAGGAAGTCTCCATTCAGAAACCAATGGCATCTAGCCAGCTATTGATCTGCACAATGGCACTGAACCCTCTTGTTATGACTGTGACTACATGTTTTCCAGTCACCCGTTAACTTTTGTCATTATTACATTGAAAATGATGATCAATATTATGAACAAATTTGCTCAACAGAATATTTTAATGGCCATTTCACAGCTTTCTCCTTCCCCTCAGATGGCTGCAAAGGGTTGCTTCATGCAATTATGTAGGATAGAGAATGACTGAGAAAGTTTGTCAGTATTCCCAGTTCTGGTTAAATGGCTTGGCATGAAGGCAAGATGGAAACATTCCCATTTCTTCTCAGCGTTGACATGTGTTTGAAAACAGCAACTTGGCATAAATGTTAAAACAAAATTTCTGTATCTGCCACATGCACTTTTTCATTTGGGGTTAAAAAAGCAGTCATATTTAGGTCTCTAATAATGGTGATTTAAACAATTTAGAACAATTCAATTTCCTAGATAGCTGAATGAATGAGAAATTCTTTGGTGAAGGTCACTTAGAAGGGAGCACAATATTGTTCTGTTACTGAACAGACCTTCTTCTCACATTTCTCTCCTATTTACTGTAGATAACAATTGCCTTTCAAAAAATTCTCCCTGCAATATTTGACATGCAGCTTGTGTCTGGGGTAACAGTATAAAGGAAAACAGAAGTGTTTTCCAAATGTCACTGCTATTGCAAAGGAACTGTACAAAAGCATTGTGCAATACTGTGCTCACTGAGCCCTTTACACTGTGGACTTTAGGGTGCGCATAAATTATATTTATTTTAAAGAGCAGTGTAAAGAAACCTGAGTGTGAATGAGAATCCAGGCCACACACTTGCAATGGTTTCAAGATTAAATCAGTTCATTTACTGATAGCTCTTTTTTCCCACTTGCCATTATAATAACCTCACAATTTAGAGTCTGAAAGTCAAACTGAGTTCTTCCCCGCTCATGCATTAGGTGAAGGCACAAAGATAAAGGTGATGGCACAGGAATTTTGTGAATGATTCTGGGGTACATGCCAAAAAATCTCGTTCATTCTCTCTTGGCTGTAGTAGTACCACGGAGCTAGCAGGAATAAGTAGTAGCAAATAGCTTAGAGTCATTAAATCAGTCTGTATGCCTTAGTATATCCACACACAGCTAGCAAGCCGATTGAGCATGAAGTACCATTTGGACTGTTGTTGCTACTTTTCAGGACAGAAATGCACATCTGATCCCAAATTTAGAGTGCGTGCTCTTTCCAGATGGCACTGTTTATTACTCTAAACTTGTACAGCCCCTAGCACAATGGAGCCTTTATTAATTGGCTTAGTATAAATAACAACTACATATTTTTTAAATGATCATGTGGTTTAAATGTTCAGATGAAAATTAAAGCTTGAGGTACAAGAATTTTCCAGGAGATTAATCCTGCTGGCAGTATAATCTTAGAGTTCTCCTGGCTTTTTTGCAAATCTGTTGTTCTCTCCATGCCTTGAAGGGGTTTCTCAAGGCTTAACTTGGCTAAGGCTCCAGGCAGGAGTATGAAATCCTTGTTTAAGCTGAGAATAGGAGATATTTGCAAGCAACTGGTTATAACAGTTGTCTGCACTAAAAATATGGCCCTTTGGCTCCCTCATATCCATAGTTACAAGAAATATTTGGGTATTTTGAATAATAGTATGTTTAAAGGGGTCTCTATGCTCTCTGATTTTTTTTTTAATTATGTAGTCAACATATTTGCAAAAGAGAGACGCTGGTATCAAGACTATTTTGCCCATGAAAGTCTAGCCAGGTTAAAAATCTACCACACTTATCTACCTTTTGTGTAACCTGTTGTATCATCCCAGTAGTAGATAGTTAACCAGATAATTATCACTGTACCAGCACAAAAACTAAAATATGTGCTATGTACTGCAACCGTTTCAATTATCTGGGATTTCACCCTATTTCCCTGGTTGGCCATGAAAGCAAAAAATGATGTGAAAGAGAGGACCTTTATGACCTAAATGAAATAATATATTCCTAGATATTTTAATTTTTTGTTTTTTAATTATCTTTGGATTTGTAATCAAGGGATGATCTTTTCTTTTATTTCTATTCATTTTATCAAGATCTATTGAGTTAAACTTTTTTTAATCTTATGCTCATAGTATTTATTTTGTACTACTGCCTCTGATCACAGTGCTATATTAATGCACAGACAAACTTGCTGGCAACACCTGAAACCACTGGAATTCACAATTGGTAACAGCTAAAACAATATTCTCTCTTTAGAGAAAAATCCCCTCCTCAGCTTAGTGGAGCTGATCACACCAATAGAAATGCAGCAACATGGACTTGACCTAGGTGCAGCTTCTGATGCCAAATCTACACTTGCTTTAATGCATTTCTACTTGGTCCAGAGCCCCACAAATATGGTATTGTGGCTCCACCAAGATATGTAGAAGATAAAAGCTGGAAGCAGAGAAGAGGGCAAATCGCTTAATCCTACACAAGGGATTACTCCCTTTCACAATGTAGAGCAGTCACATGCAAACAATAATGCATCCTTAATTTCCTTTACTCCTCTCCCTGTGTATCCATCTATTGTCTCTTGTCTCCTAGTTCAGTTGTAAACCCTTTGGAAGAGGAATCACATTTTTGTTCTGGGTATGCACACCAGCACAGGTAGACCTGTGGTACAGGTCTACCGCATGGGGTTTTGGTTTATGACCTGAGCATTTAGGTGACAATGCAAAAACATAATGCTATGACAATATAAAAATGAATAATAATATGATCTGGAAAAGGGGGAGAGCAGAGAAGTGGCCAAATTTGCAGATGACACAAAATTATGTAGAGTGCTAAAGACCAAAGTGGACTGTGAGAAACTATACTGTTGAGTGAATGGGCAACTAAATGGCAGATGAAATTCAATGTAGATAAGTGGAAAGTGATGCACTTGGGCAAAAATAACCCAAACTGTACCTATACTATGATGGGGCTCTACAGTAGCTGTTACTACACAGGAAAGAGATCTGGAAGTCATTGTGAACAGTTCTCTAAAAACATCAGTGCTCAGTAGCCATCAAAAAAAGCAAGCAAAGTGTCAGGAATTATTAAGGAGGGAATTGTGAACAAAACAAAGTATACGTTTTGCCCCTTTATCAATCCATGGTTCATCCACATTTTGAATACTGCACCCAGTTTTGGTCCCCACAGCTCAGAAAGGATACAGAAGAACTAGAGAAGGCCCAGAGAAGGGCAAAAGGTTAATAAGTGGTATGAAAGGTTTCCCATATGAAGAGAGATAAAGAGCTATGCCTATTCAGTTTAGAAAAGAGAGGCTGGAGAGGAGGGGAGAGGGGGGACATGCCTAATAAGGGTTTACAAAATACTGAATGGTGAAGAGAAAGTAAACAGGGTTTCATCATTTATCTCTCTCGATGCAAGACGTAGGGGCCATGAAATTAAACTGCTAGGTAGTAAGTTTAAAACTAACAAAAGAAAGTTCTTTTTCACATAAGATTTCATTGAAGTGTGGAACTTGTTGCCACAGGATGTTGTGAAAGCTGACCGTTTAACCAAATTCCAAAAGGGATTGGACAAGTGCTTGGAGGAAAGGTGCATCAGTAGCTATTGAACATCAGAGTTAGGACTACAGCCTCTGAATGAGAACTTCCTAGTTCTTAAATGCTGGAGGCTGCAAGTGGGAGAGGAACAGGAGGAAAACCCTGGTCATATCTGGTTCATTCTCCCTTTCAGTATCCACTCTTTGCCATTGTGTAATACAATACTGGGCAAGAAGGACCTATGGCAGTTCTTGTGTTCTTATGTATGTTTTTATTCTAAACTGCAGGGTCTGGTTCATGTGTGGCCCACCACAATGGTCTCCACTCCACCCCTGCCTTGGAACCTCCTTTTTCCGTTTCCTTCCTGGATGAGTCTTTAATCAGGTCATCGAAAATGTAGTTATGGCAACTGAAAAAAAACTCAAAACCTTCTGCGCACAGGCTCTGTGAGGAACAATCTCTCCTTATGTGAAAACTGATCTTTTTTGCAACACACAAGTTTCTATATCTCTTCTCTTTTGTACCGGTGCACATGATTCTTGGCCTTCACAGTGTTTCACAGTGCAAGGATAATTGTTAGGGGAAAACAGCACAAAGCCGTTAAAAACCCCAGGCTGAAGGGTTTGGAATTACTCTTCCTTTGCACTGCATTGCAGAGGTGTACCCATTAGGTGCACCCAAAGGCTAGTGGACATACCAATAGCAGTGGTGGTGCAATGGCTTGAATTTCAACTGCCAAATATTTACCCAGGCTCCTGGTGAGGTTCTGCAGTCTGTATTGGACTCTCTGCTAGTAAAGCTACACTGCTGTCGGTACCTGGGTCAGCTAGATCAAAGCTACCTGAGTTACAATTGCACCTCTGGACTCAGGTGTAAACATAACCTGAGTGTGCTTTACCATGACCTTTCTGCACTGACATAATTGAAAATCTGACAAAGCTCTACACAACCTCTTGTCTCCCTTTCTTTATATTTTCCAGAGAAGCTGCAGTGATTGGTTCAGTGCAAATTCTGGTCACCCCACCATCTGAAAGCAGATGGTGTTAACCTCTGTGTTTTTCTTTTGAGTTCAAAATTTTGAGTTCTTCTTTCATCTAAGATTGTGTAAGGCTGTCAACGTCCCAAAGCTATTGGAATAGAGAGAAACTAATCCAACAAAAATGTCAACTTCACTGAATCTAGTTGTTTTATTGTCCTGCTTCCTGCCAACTTAGTTCCTCTCAATGGAGCCAGACAGAGCACAATGATCTTTTTATCACTATACAACTAATAGACCAGAGAGTGACAGTGCAAGCTTCCCCACAGAGCACCCTGTCATTGTGCCTTGACTTGGCACCTCTAGTAGTGTGGAGACTCATCATTGCAATTGCTGCCTTCTTGGACTACACTTACAAAGTATCTATTTGTCACAGTTACTTCTGTAGCTTTCCAGTGAGAACTGTACTGAGATTCCCATCATCCATTTAATGTCCTGAAAAGCTCTTGGATAGTGACTCTTAGCTGTAGTGAATTTGAACCAAAGGTCTAGCAGTAACAAGTTCCAAGGATCACTGCCAAGTCTGTGATTATTTAGCTTTCTTGCTTAAATTTCTCTCTAGTTCAAATCCTTTTGATTCCATAATTTCACTCGCATTTCCCTGATACACTGATCTGTGTTTCAAGACCAGCTAATGCTCATAGGTGTCACAATATTTGGTGCCCAACTGGAAATGTCATAGAAGCTCAATAGTCAGACATTGCTGAGTACCTGCTTTCACAAAAGCCAGGTGCCTTAGGCAGACACCTGAATTATTAATCACTCTTAAAATGTTACACCAACACATTTTCTGTTGTCACTTAGGGGCAGATGATGGTCTGAACTAGTGCCCATATAGGGGCATCAAGAGCTACACTCCCAGCCTCTGGGTGAACTTACCATATCATTGCTTCAGGATCAGGGAAGATAAAAGAGCTGTGCATCCAGTATTTGCTTCCATACTCTGAGCTGGGTGAAGGGAATGAGTAGAACTATGTCTTTGCCTCTATTGTACTTTCTAAATACAGCTTGACTCCACCTTTATACGCATATCAACTGAAATTGAGTACATCCACATGGGGTATGACCAGAATCAAGCTTAAAATGTAAAAAAACCCAGGTATAAATAAGAGGAAGTGGTCTTTAGATCTGCCCCACGCTATCTAATGGAAATTCCATTTTTCAGACTTTACTAAAATACTTATCACTGTAGTGTCTGAATCTTGGCTTCATTTCTTTGGTTTTGAGGGAGATCTACTTAATGGGCACTGAAAGTACACACAATTTAGTTGCATCACATAATGCTTCTTCAGCAATATTACTTAAGCTAATTAAATAGAGTTCATTTGATATTTTAGAAATGGTTGGAGAATGGAATATGATCCAACAAATTTTAACGCTTTAATACCTGTGAAAATTATTAGCAGGTGAAAAAGCAGAATGTAGTTAAGTTGATTTAATTAGTATTCACTTCCCATTAGTTTGTATTCATTCATATATGGCAATTATAAATCTTATTTTTCTAAGTGGCCATTGAATGTAATAAGGAAAATAAAAGTATTGTAACCTTATAGAATAACCTCTACTCTACATTTTCAAGCAGATACTATAGGGTGTACATGTATGCATTCACATGCATTTGGTTGGCATTGTGGAAAATGTCTGCTTACACACACACACATACATATAGCCAAATTTTTCCAAAATTAGTAGGCAGTGAAAAGATTTCAAAACCAGTTTCTGCAACAAAGTGACTGATAAAAAAGTGGAGTGTAGAATTCAGCACAGCCTGCCATTTTTTCAACAGCACCAGCTAAAATGCCCCAAAATAAAATCTACTTAGTAATGGTAAAGCAAGTGACTTGTACATTCAGTCTTGGGGCAGTGAACAGCTTTCCCTCTTTGAACAGGGAAGCTGCACAGTGCTGCTTTTAAAATATATGCAACAAAAATGGAAAATAGATAAGAGTGTATGTGGAATGCCTGACAAGGACTCTTTTCAGCCATCTGAATCCAGCCAAGATACCCCCTGAAAAAAAAGAAAACCTCTCTCTTTTTTGTAACGTAGACGCTACTGATATGCGTTATACAAAGAAGCTGTTTTCATTTATGTGAGGGGCATAGCAAAGTGAGTTTAAGGGGAAATAAGAGAGCTAGAGAGAGAGAGTCCGTGTTTCTCCAGTTAAATCATGACACTTGGCAGTCTGGCTGAAATGTTCCACCGATGTTTTACTTACAGTGTAAGCTCCTTGAGACACAGAGATACAGATCTTCTTTCATATATATGTACATGTAGCCTAGTCCTTTCCTGCTGTAGAATTCTCCACAGAAATATCATGACCTATTTGAGCAGCACTGGGAAGTGGGTAGTTTCTATGTCATAAGAAAGCAGCAGAGGAAAATGAGAGGTATTCCCAGTAGGTCCCAGCTTAGATTACATGCATCTTGAAAGCACTAGCAGCAAATGCTTGTGGAAGTGATTATACAGTGGATCATATGCACATCATTCTGGCTGCCTTCACCACTTAGGCACATTTGCTCTTTAAAGACAAAAAAAATCTTTTCAAATTACAGAACAAGAAGCTTGAAGAAGAAAATAACTTCTGAGATTAAAAGGAGCTGAGCAAGCACTCTACTGTTCAGGGGTCTGAGCCAGGATAAGATTACAATGCATCAAAGCTTAAAACATACAAGATTGTGTATCATATGGCTTCCAGACATTTTAACAAATTTTCTGGTTCACAAAAACAATGTTTTATATGTAAAAAACATAAAAACATTTAGCCCTTTCTGATTCCTCTTCCTAAAACACAGATTTTCACTTGACTGCGGCAGCTCTAGTCATCCTAGTAAGAAAGTGCTCTAAAATGTTTGTTATGTTGTCCTATCTCTGTCCTTAGGCTGCACACATCACTGGAGTACCTGGGTGCCTTTCTTGGTACAATTAAAATCTACAATGTGAATGAATATCGATGTCTCTTACTTGAGGAAGGTATAAATGGCAGGAATGTTTACTCTTTCCAAGCAAATCCATCCTCCTTTTCCCCTGGCTTCTGAGTAGAGGTTCTCCTAAAAGCTCTCCTCTGCATTCCAAGTCATTTTCCTTATTGTTCATCTCTTCTGCTAACTCTTTTCCATAGATATTAGTGGATTTTGGTTGAGGCCCCCCGAGAAAAGGGCTTATAGCCACTTCTTGCTTATCCAGTGTCTCACATTCTTTATAAACCATCCCTTGGGCTTTCATCATTAGGGATTTCAGGATTTTGAAAAATCTGCTATTCTTGCTCTACCACAAGTGGATCCACAGACACCACCCACAGCGAGGACATTAATGTAATCTAACCCCTGGTTTTCTTCATTGTGATTGTCAAGATGTATAACCAGTTGGTAAAAACACCCATGGCCAATACTGCCACCCAAGACTGGGACCAAAAAAAGGTCACAAGATCTACTGAGCCAAAAAATGCAACAGGATGCTATGGCCGTACCCATTCAAGTAAGCTGCAAATGGGTCATTCAAGCTGGGAGTGAGAGGTGGCAAGACACAATGATACACGCATTGATCCCTCATGTACTGCTGGAATAGAAATAGATGTGCTTTAACCATGCTGGCCCTTACTAAGTCATTAAACACAGTTGGAGCTTTTGACTTGTTCTTTTTGTTTTGTTTTGGTTTTTTGGTGGGGGGGGAGGAGCATAATTTTACTTATGTGTTTTATAGAACATAGGAGCCAATTATCTGTTTCAATAGTATATGCACTTTAACTCTGTACAATATAATGGGGATGTTGTGGACAAGGAATAAACAGTGACTTGTACTCCTTTTTCACAGAGAGTAATGCATATATGAAAGAAGCTGCTGAGTAAGGCACTGAGATAGCAAATGGTAGAAATCAAGAGGTAGGAACATTTTTATAGGAAACCGAGACTTAAGGAATATGGCAACAAAGCAAAGTAGAGTTAAGATCAGTTTAGCAGAAACAAGTGTGTTGGGCCAAATGGCTGCTTCTGATGCAACAAATCCATGTAGTCAGTGAGCTATCAGTGGATATATATTTGAAATAAATGAACAAAGACTGCAGGGTAGGTACTTGTGCATTCTGTACTTCCACGGTGTTGCAGTATAGTGAATACCAAACTTAGATGCCAATGGCGTAGGTGCATAAAAATGCTTAGAAATAAGAGAGGCTGATGGCTAATCTTACAGCCATTTCAACATCCTGACTTGTTTTTTTCTGTCCCTGGGTCAAGATTTCAAGGACTTCAAAGTGAAAGGCAGTGGAGAATCAAGTCCTTTGGGTGCCTATACTCAAGCCAGGAAGCTGCTCTGACATGCTGTAATTACGTGTGGTAACTGCTGCGCTCCAGCCAGCCTCCGCGTCTCGTGTATCAGCATCCCCATGCTTCAAAATGGTGGTGGGGCACTTTAACTAAAGCTTGTTTGATGAACTTTAGCTAAAGTGCCCCTTTTGCTATTTTGAAACACTGGGACACTGATACACAAGACGCTCCTGGCACTTTAATAAGAGCGGCTCTCGAAGCACATGTAAAAGCATCCTTTGTGTCCATCGAGCATTAGATGTTCCTTCCTTTTCCAGTCACTAGCAAAGGTGCACCGTGACTGGCAGGAACCTGCAGCTGAAGTTATATGGAATTTTACAATCCAACCAAGTACAAATAATCTATTTGATTTGCTACCAATCTGAGGCATTGCTCATGAAGACTGGTCTTTGTAATCGGAAAAGATTAAATGAAACTTAATGAGCTGGGAAAGAATGTGGTGAGTGGAACTGAGCTCTAGGTCAAGTGAAGGTGGCCTATAGTCTCTAGGGAGCTGCAGAAATTCGTCATAGGCGATTTCACTTATTAAACGCTGTCAAGGAGAGAGGTTCTCCTGCGGAAGGTACGACAGTTTATTCAAGATCTTGTTACCATGTTTTGTTTTATGATGACTTTTTATCCCCTTGTTTAAGATTTAAACAACCATGTCAACAGATGTTTCACTCAAGTGCACAAAATGCAAACCAAAGGCTAGGAAAATGGTGCAGTGCAATATTAGCACAAAGTATGAAGAGTATATTTAAAGAGTTGCTGTTGATTCCCTGTGGTGTTTTCTGGGCCCCAAAAGGAAGAAACAAATGGTGATGGCCCCACAGACTGGCTGCCAGATGATCTAAGCTATACTTGGGTTCTCCTGTAGTATATGTATGTAGGGTATGCACAGAGAGCTACTAATGACCTTTCTAAATCTGTCATTACTTCTCTTTATCAAACACACACACTTGTTGGTGTTTTCTTTTTAAAAAGCTACATCTAACTTAACACGTATAACTCAGTCTATGTACATATATGTTCAGCCTGGTTAACAGAGCTCTGCATCTTCTTGCTTCAGGAAATCCCACAGACTTTTACCATTTGATCTAAGCTATAGGAGAGTCAAGAAGGAAAGTTTTTATCTTACCTTGACTAGGTTACTCAAGGGCAATACCCAGAGCTGTTCAGTAGTTGAGCCCATTTTGCCTATTTTTTCCCTTTTCTTTTGCCCCTTGTATCCATTTATGGTACTGTATGGCCACATCCAGATGTGCAGGGGCATGCACCTGCAGCGGCACACATCTGTGCCACTACTTTGTGCTGCATTGCATGCCCCTGCACATGTACTTTGTTACAGAACACTGTGTCCCGCTTTGGGCAAACTGCCCTTGCCCAGCTCCACCCAGCTCCCAGAGCACTGAAGCAGCTGCGGCACAAATGGAGGAGTGGAGACATTCTAGCCGGCAGCCAGAGCAGCACCCTCCTGAAGGACCTAGCCTCCACTGGTTCTGGTGCACGCTATTGTAGCGTATGCCACGCTGCTTTTTTTTTCTGGAGTTTTTGCTTTTGCTACTGGGAAATCCTCATTGCAAATTTTGCCCCCATGCTGTTTTAACATTCCACATGTGCAGTTTGTGGCACCACAAAGAGGCTTGTGGCACCACAAACCACACACGCCTGCATGTGGGGACATGGCTCAGGTCCCCTTTTGCATAAAACTTTTCATGTAATCTTGTAGGCTTTTGATTCAGTTCAGTGACTGCAGACTAACTCTACAGTGTCTCTCTTCCATGAGTTTCACTAACTTTTTAAGTGACACCTTGGTAATGAGGTTTGGATTTTGGGGGCGTTGTTTTCTACTTTAGAAGAAGATCATAATAAACTGTTGTCTGTGTCCAGTCTGTGCATCTTATCTAATAAATAGGGCACTTTACCAACCACTAGATACTCCTGGGGCCCTTCTACACATTTATTTGATCCAGGATCAGTTTACTTGTGAGTAAACTACTCATGAGCAAATGCTCCAAGGCAGGCATCTGCACATGCAGGGAAGTGGGAGCAGATTTGATGATGATGGCAGCAAACAGCTTCCACTTCCTGGGGCCCTGCAATGGCCCCTGCTGCCAGCAGGGGGAGCTCTAGGCTCCCCTTGGCTGCTAGCCCAGGGGCTGGCAGGGAGCACAGGGCCAGGAGATAGCTGTCTCCTGGATGGGGCTGGGACATTACATCCTGCCCCCAGGGGCTGCTTGCTACCAGAGTGAGGACAATGTCTCCCTGACCCAGCAGCCAAGAGCTCCTGGCCCTGGCTTCCTGATCAGGGGCAGGGGACTTGGAAAGAGTTGCAGGGGAGGGATAGGTCCCAGCTGCCTTCCCTGATCCACCGGTGGGGCAGCTAGCAGATATCTCGCTGCTAGCTGCCCCACCAACACATTGGAGCAGGGAGCTGGGACCTATCCCACCCCTGCAGTTCTTTCCAAGCCCTGTGCCTCAACCACCTGATTGGGGTGTCCTGGTTGCTTCTGAGCAGGACAGTTCCCAGCCCCTGCTGCATGACTGTGGGACAGAGGCTGGGGAGCCTGTTTCTGCTTAGCTCAGTGAGCATAGAGCTGGGCAGAGAGCAGGCTCTCCAGGCCCTGCCAGCAGGGAGCTCCCAGAGCCAGCTCTGCAGTCACAGGAGACAGCGGGGCTGGCACTGGGAGATCCTTATGCAGAGCTTAGGCTGGGAGATAAGGATCTCCCAGCCTACTGCCCCCTGGTTATGATGGCAAGGTGGGGCTGGAAGATAATGATCTCTCAGACCCCACAACCCGATTGCGATCTTGGAGTGCGGGGCTTGGAGCTCCCTGCTGCTGGGGCAGGGGGACATAGTACCCGCTTGGGCTCTGATGGTGCAGCCCACCCCAGCAGCAGGCAGCTCTTGGGGGCAGGGAGCCATCTCCCACCCCCCCAGTGGATGGATGGCCAGGAGCAGATTTGCTCCTGGTCAAGCATCTACATGAGCACTACTGAGCCATTACTAATCATGAGAAAATTTGCTACTTGCATTTGCAGGTAGCAAATTTATTCATGATTAGCGAGGTTTGCTGTGCAGTAAGCATGTACATGTGCTTACTGTTTAGTAAACTATGCTATTTTGCAGTAAAGCATCTCTTGTAGTTCTAATCCTAGCTTGGGCACTTGGTTTCCTATATGACCCTCGACAAGTAGTTTGATTTCATTCTTTCTTTGTGCTTTTCTTGTCTAGGAAAAAGAATACCACTTAGCCTAATGTTTACCTGGTCTTGGTTGTTCCTAGAATACCCCCAACTAGCCAGCACATTTTTACATGCTTAGCAGTGTTTTAAAATCATGTGTTTTAAAATCATACATTCTTATCTTAGTTTAGATAAAGCCCACAGGTAAAAGCACTGCTTGGATGCCTTAATGTTGTTGCGTAGCCTAATGCTTGAAAGGCAAATTGAAGACAACAAATGAAGACTAGGTGCTGTATTATGCCCTCCCTCCTCCCAACCCAGCATTGCCCATCTGAAGAACTTACATCTGATAAACTGTTGCTGTGTTGCCAAAGGTCCGTGCTTCGTTTTCCCAGTACCTGAACTTGGCAGCATTGGCAAACAGGCACAATATGAACAAAGATCCAAACAAAACTGTAACTGTTTTCACCCATCTGTTTTCACCTGTTAGCCACAGTTAGAGAGTTGAAGATGCCCTGATCCAGCAATCCTTATTCATGTCACTGGTCTTACTGAATGCAGATGACAAGTTTTCATGCAAAATTCATTAAAAAAACAAAACAAAACAGGCTAAAATCACCAAAAATCAAAACCTGGGCTATGGCAGGGTTTTGTGTAGAGGGGGGGTGCTCAGTCTCCAGTCCATGGGCCAGATCTAGCCTGTAGCACTGTGTCATCCAGCCTGCAAAACTCCCCATGGTCCTAAAATTTGGCAGTGAGAAAGTGGTGGCACTGCTCCCCTGCTGCAAAATGTCCAGACCTGTGGAGAGCCCCAGGCCCCAATTTGGCCCCCAATCCCAGCACACAAGGGGGAGGGAAGGGAGGTGCCAGCCCCTGGGACCAATCCAGCCTGCCAATCCAGCCCCTACAGACAGCCCAATCCAGCCTGCAGCCGGGCTTTGCACCATTCACCTGACCTGTGGGGCCAAAAGGTTGAGCACTACTGATGTAGAGTGAAGGTGCCAGCAGTACTCCCTGATCCTTCCCGCTTATGGGGAAGGGACTGAGAGTGATTGGCCTCATATTCCAGGTGATGGTAAGCTACAGTCTCCCAGTAAAGTACCTTCTTACAGAGGTATCCAAGGGCTTGTCTATATGTGAAGTTCACCAACATAATTATACAAATATAGCTATGCCATTGTAAGACCACATTGCAGAATAAGTGTTTGCCCAGTAGGGGGTTTATCCCATATATAATTCTAGCAGTGGTATGCAATTACAATTATACTGCTTATCATGCTATAATATCTTCCTGGACTGTCAACTCATCAGATACAAAGAAACTGTGTGTTAGAGAATATCAGAATCAGAATGAAAAATTTGTATCAAAGTAGCCCTTTGCTGCTGTACCAATCCATTTTCCTCCTGGTAGAGGCTGCCTGTTGGTCGGGAGTACTCTGCACTAAACTGTTTTTCAGAACCTGGTTCTGGGGTGAAAAAAAAGAGAAACCTTGTGCACCTATTTTAACTTATTCATTTTAGTTCTGCTAAGCAATTACACTTCTCACCTTCAAAGCAGCATCTGTGTCTAAATGTATTATTACTCTTGGCCCAGCATTCAGACAGATGTTATTTGAGCAGGAGTTACAATTCCTTGTGCAAACAACAGCGCAGAATGTCAATGGGCTGAACCAGTATGCACTCAGAAAAACAAATGAGAATAGAGTCCATCTATACTGTACATTGCCATGTAACGTAAAACAATTTCACACTCCAAAGGGTATTCATAGTATTTGCTGCATCTTCAATTGTGACTTTCATTTGCATAGCAGAAGAACAATCTATATTCTGTAAAAATTAATACAAAGGGTTAGAGAAGGTGGAGGAGAGAGAGAAAATGCAGGCCATTTTTCATACAGACTCTGTTTACTATGCTTGTGGTGGGGCTACCCATCCGCCATTTGCAGTTCTTTTTGACTGGCTCGGAGTAGTTGGTACAACTCAGAGAGGGAGTTCAGAGAAGTTCTCTGGTATGGAGTAAAATCCTTAGACCCTGGTTCAGCACACCTGTGCACAGCCTTCTGTAACCGCGACTGGAAGGGGAAGGGAACTGCGGGTCCCCTGAGATTTGAAGAAAACCAGTGACGGAATATTTTGTCACAAATGACCTGTGAAATAAAAAGGAGCACAATATCTGTCAGGAGCTGCTAGTATTAACTGCTACTTCATTAGGGATATAAAATATGTGTTCTAGCCAAGTGCAAAATGCCTCTTGCATTGATAAGCACAAGACAATCAACAATCTACTGTAGACTGTGCTGCACTCCTCAGGCATTGCACAGATCTTTTGCCAGCATTGGGCAGCCCAGAAAAGGCCTCTAGTTGAGCTGAGTTGTCTGGCAGTCTTGTGATGACACACAGACATGTGCCTGCTAAGAAATACATGGAGGATGCCAGATTTATTTATGACCTATCAACAGATTGAACTTAGACTGCTAAAAGCTGTTGGACGAGTGAGCATCTCTGTATCTTGTCTAACATCAGAGCCTCATAATTAATGATGACAAAATGACATGCATAAGAGAAGAGTGAGCCTTAAGAAAACCATTTTAAGAGCCCATCCCCACTCACCTTCTCTTTAAAAATAAACTGTATATTCAGACATTTTTGACAGCTGACCATTGGCTTTGTTTTCCAAAACAGTTGTCTTAGGTGAAGATCAAGACTGAGAGTAAAGGAGAGAGTAAGGTGTCTCTAAACTAGCCAGAGATTCCCAACAGAGTTTCACCATCCACTCTGACACTTCTGCTATAGCAAAGGAGAAGCAAGCTGCGGCTAGATACAGACTACACATTGCCGTGTCAGGCAAGTCGAGTAGCGGTGGAGGGAGGTGAGGGAGAGCAGATGCCACAGCCCTTTCCCTGTGGGGCCCAGTCCCCCCAGACCTAAGCAAGCACAGCTGGGTGGAGGGCGCACAGCAGTGGGCCTCTGCTCCCTCCCCTACCTCTGCCCAGCTTGGCTATCACAGGGATGGCAAGAGCCAGGGCTGAGAGCTGTGCAGGGCTGTCAGCCAAGCCAGGAAGTGCTGAGGCAGGGGTGGGAGAGCTTGGGTCTTGGGAGGAGAGGACCCCCACTGTGTGGGCCCAGTCCCAGCCATCCCAGACCTGAGCAAGCACACCTGGGGTGGGGGAGCCACTGCCACTGATGGCGGACTTCAAGGGGAGGGGCTGGGGAGAGAGGCTGTGCTAGAAGGTGTGCAGGTGCACCCATTGCCTCCTGGCTTCAGCCAGTGCAGGCATCTGGATGCCCAACCTTCCCCACTACAGGATGAACATGTTTTCTGTTTGCTCCTGATCCAATCTGTGCAGTTTAGAGAAACCTGTGTAGATTTGATCAATTCTGCCTCTTGCTCTTCGAATGTCAGTACCTAGCCTGGAGAAGTGTAGCGCACACACTCAGATATGCTACTGCATAAGGGACCTTAGGCCATTATTACTGGGAAAGTAAATCAGAACAGGTCCCCTTTTATCATGGAATCGGTGTGCTGTTGTGTCCCATCTATGTTTGTGCACATTTGAGACGCAGCAAAGAATTGGGGCCATGAACTCCACATTATGTGCATGCATGTAGGAATGGAAGCACAAAAAATAGGTAGCAGTGAACATAAGGGTCATCTTTGTGTATAACAAGATAGGTTTTTGCCCCTCACTTGGGTGGTCACTTTTGAAAGCCAGGTTTGATGAATGAACTTCAAACACAAGCATGGGCGACTGGTGCCTCCTGAGTCTGGAGGTGCACCAGATCACTGACCGAGGGCAAGGGGAGGTCCCCCAGTGACCGATCACTGACCAGGGTGGGAGTCCCCTAGCAGTTCATCGCCAAGCCCGAAATCACCAGCAGCGAAACCAGAAATGCACTTCTGCCAGCATTTCCGGTTTCGCGGCTGGCATTTCCAGGGGGTCCACAGCCAATCTCAGGGGGTGTACATGCACCCATATTCACCCCCTACACATTGCCAATAAACACAAATTTCTTCATCTGACGTGGTACTAGGGCTGCCATACATGTAATATTTACCAGCCGGTGCCAGGTAATTTAAATGAAACCCATGTGCAATACAACTGAATTTACTCACCTGCAGGTTGTTGTTGGCCCTCTGTGCTCCACACTTTCTGATTTTTAAGTCACACTTTGAAAAGCAATCAAAAAAATTACAGTCTTCATCTCCTGTGCAGTTCTGTTCAAGGATGTCCCTCATTTTAGGTTCAAAAAAGGCCATATCCACATCAATTGCAACTACCTGTGATTAAAGCAAAACATCAGATTGACACACAACCTACGCAAAGTCATCAGGCAAGTGTCCTTTTGCTGCCATGATTCTCTTAAGATGCTGTAGGTGTTGACCAATTGATTCCAATGTCCTTAAAGGAGGAAGCTAGAAGAGGGTATAATGGGAGGATATTCTGCTGCCTCGGTGGGTAGCAAGATTATTGCAAATACAATTGTTTTAAATTTAATAATAATAACCAATTGTATATGTGCAGGGCTGTATGCACCTTCCATTGACCCTTCAAATCCTGCTCCTCCTGTCCAGTGGGACCATATTCAGTCAGCTTCAGATAATAACCCCTAAGGCTGTGAACTTGGAGCGTGGATTTTTCCCTTTTCAGTTCACAGTGACTTTGTTTTCTGAAGTAGTGTTCGTACCTCTTTTTTTGCTTTGCCAGCATCATGTCCAGTCAGTTTCAGCAGATATATCAAGGATTGAATGAACATGGAGCCTGAATTGTCTTTTACCCTTTCTCGATGTCTCCCTTCAGTTCAGGCTAAAGAAATGTTCAATGAGAAGTAGAACTAGGTCTGCACTGCTGGTGCAGATATTTCATTCATAACTTCTGTGAAAGCACTATAATCTCTCTGGCTGTCAATATAACACATCTCACATGCATTGCTTTCACTTAAAAACTGCAAAAATAAACAGTGAGAGAAGGAAAGAGCTATGTGATGACAGCTTCTTGGGATGGCATGTACTATGTAGGAAGTGAGGGGAAACAAATCTCACCTCTGTGCCCTGAATACAGCAACTGACTTTCAAACTTAATATTTAACAACCTGAGCCTTCACTCAGAGATTATATCAGAAGTAAATGTGCTTGGCCAGAAAGGTTTTGAAAATGGACAAAAGGGAGCAAAGTGGACAAAATGCCACTGCCCTGCTGAAGGTTAAAAAAAGCTGAACTGTGTGATTGAGTGGCAGCTGGATTGCCCCAGCAGTTTTGGGTGTAGGCACTTGGCCAAAGACTGGAGGGAACCTCCAAACTAAAGTAAAGGACAGATTCTAATTTTTTAATTTTTTTTTCTGGTGAAAAGAGCTCAAACCTGGAAGAAAGTAGACAGAGATTATAATTCCAAATATTTTTAAGCTCCTTGGGAAGCTTGATAAGTGTGACGTACCCTGGGGAATTTCACAAGTTCATGCAAGCAGGTATCGGAAATATGTGTAGTCTTTTAGATTCTTTAGTGCTTTGTGCCTTCAGTAGTTACATGAATAACTTTGGAGAAAATGAGATTGTGCCAGATCCTCACATCTGTTCAACTGTGGCTGATGCAGGACTCATGACAATGAGAAGGGCAAAGGTGGCTTTGCCCTTTCCTAGTCATGAAGACAGTCTTCTGCAGTTGGTACATTCACATTACATGTTATTTCAAATGAAGTCAACCATCTGCAATGATCTGGTCAATTGTTCTCATACATGGTGGGCATGGTTGCTAAGAATGAGGGTGCCATAAGCTTGGGTGGTACCACAACGTTGCCATTAATGACAGACCTAGACTGAACATTCATTTAGACTGTTTCAGGGGGCAGCTAGAGACCAATCTGGGTGGCATTTCATCTGCAGGGAGGCTATATCCTTCTGGGATTAGCTGTGGTGATGATGAAGGTAGTGGTAAATCTTGAAGGCAGCCAGGAGCCACTTTGGATCCTAACATAAATAAAACTGCCTCATTGTTGCTGTAAGTTACGGCAACTTGTGGTTGTCTCTAGATGCCAATGCGGTACTAGGCATCACTGGAATAGAGCAGACTCCAGCCATGCCTCTTCCTACCCCTACAATATGTTTTTCACACCAATGGCTGGCAAAGAAATGACTGCCTTAGCTTTCTGATAAAACAGCTGAACTCTTAGTATTGTGATGTGCCTGGAATAAAAATGGAAATAAATCCAGAAGTAAGACTACTGTGGCCTAGACATGTTCCTCTGTATGCAAGTAGCTTTTTAACTTGGGGTGGAAATGGACAGAAGTTGTCTTAGTCTTTCTTTCTTTTTCTATGGGTTTTGATTACTCCCTCTGTATAAATACAAAGAGAAAACCACAAACAGAAAGAACATCTCCAACCAGACCCTACAGCCCTTGAACCACAAGAGTTAGCACTCGCATATTATTGGAAAGAGCCCTAGGTTTCAAGGAGACCACTTGTCTACGAAACAAGTAATCGCATTAGTAAGAACTTGCAAGATCACAACCTATAGCTTTCTCTGACTTACAATTTCTCTGACTGTCAGAGCCTCTGTTTAATGGGCCTGATCCTTGAATCCTGGTTCAGCTCACAAAAGGAGGGCACAGCTGGTATCAAGATACTTTTGCTGTCTCACAGACCCAGACTAAGCAGCCTGAAGGTGTTGTGGTACTCTGACTCCTTCCCACCCACACTTCTCAGGTGTTTAGCCTGTTGACTGCTTCTGTCTTCTCTGCCCAGTGGAGGGGGAGTGCTTTGGAAGCAATGCGTTCAGCTGGGAGGAAAGAATCCTGCTTGCATTTCCCTTTAATCAATCCACTGGGCAATGCTGAATGAGGTTGCCAGGCTTCACCAGGGACCGTGTCCAACTCTCCCTATTCAGAGGGAGAGTCCTGGCTCCAGAAGGTGGGGAGGAATTGTGGAGCTGCAGCCCTCATCAAAAAGTCTTAATGAAAAAGCACTCAATGCTCTTTTACCTCTTAACAAAATCTTTCCTCTTTTGAGGAGGCAGCAAAAACTGATGTTTTAATATATGCTCAGCCAGATCCAATTATAGTCCTGTGTAGCATTCATGCTGTGTCCGAATGAAAACATGGTTAATAATGGCTGTGCTGAGGAACCTTTAGTATATCTTGTTCTGGCTAAGCATTGAGATATTTCAGTTTCTCTTGATAGCCCCCCACCTATTCTCCACTCTGCCTGTACATTGCACCTGAATAAACAATAAAAACTAATTGCAGGGTGAAGGGGAAGCACTCAAATTGCTTTCAATGGCTATATGCTTAGGTAATATTTGTCCAGCACTTTGAAAATGTAAGTATCAATTTAAAGTTTAGTAGGTATTGATATTAGCAGTGTTACTGCTGAGCATGTTTTACATCCACTCCAAATGCAGAAATTCCATTGATCTCACTGGAAATTATGTGCAGGGTTTGAATGCTCATTATATAGTGACTCCAGTCCTCACACACAATTCCCGCTGAAACGGACAGAGTTTCTGCCTGCCAAATATGTTCAGAAATACAGTTGTTAACAATAGCACTACTTACTAAACATTTTTGTCTTCTAAATTTATGCACAGCTGTATTCTGAAAAGTCAAAAGGTGACTCTGGAAGAATGGCATCAAGAGTTCTGTGTTCATGGTCTTCAATGCTTGCCAGATCAAATCTGCTTAGTGCAAAAGCAAAAAGGGGTGTGTGTGTGTGTGTGTGTGTGTGTGTGTGTGTGTGTGTGTGTGTGTGTGTGTGTGTGTGTGGCAGGGGGGAGGGAGTTGTTTGTTTTGTGTTTACTATCAGTCCTGCAAACTCAGCATGAGCTGTGACGTTTAAATTGAGTTCTTTCCTTCTTGAGAGTCACCACTAGAAATAATTTCTTGGAATCAAATTATGACCTTCCTATAGCTCTGCAAACTTATTGAGCGAGTGCTCCTGACATTTCAAGTGTCTTTATGCATGTGCCTGGGTGTAACTAAATTGGAACCAAGTACAGAATTCTGCTCATAATGCAAAAGAAAGAGGAGACTCTAATTCCTCCTCTCTCTTTCTTTGATGCTTTGTGTCTTCAAATATTACAAAATGAGAAAACAGTAAAATGATACTTTTGTCGCTAAAGGAGAAATTCCAATGAGAAGGTGGTGTCATTTTAACACATTTCCTTTTCAGAGTAGAACCTAGCCTTAAATTGTGACAACACTACTGAAGCACATACTTACCGTGAGATCATTTCTGATAGCAAAGTTTTCTGGTTTGATATCACACAGGTGAAGTCGGTGAGAAAAGTCATTATCAAAATGATGAACCATATCCAGGAAACTGAGTGCAATGTCAATGATTGCTTTCACTTTGCTTTTAGTGCCACTGGCGGAGGGGCCAACTGCATCCTCCAGAGGGAAAAGTGTTTTGTGCCAGGCATGTCCAGCAGTGAGATACTCCACTGCATAGAAATGGCCACAGGAGCCGAGGACCCGTAGGACATGTTTGC
>NW_005842303.1:1266981-1279635 GCF_000455745.1 Alligator sinensis | reverse complement strand
GGTAGTGGACTGAAATCGATATTTTCTCCCTGCTGAAGCAAGGACCACATGCTGGCCACTTGTGCTTTCCAATGCAGCCCTCTCCTTCTAGTCCACAAAGGTCCTATGCTGCTGTTGGAAAATTCCAGACCCAAGACATTTTTGACCTCCAAGGCAACCATGAGCAAAAGCTCTGCTTCAGGGACATCCTGTGCTTCCATTTCCTCTAGCAAACTGAGGCGCTGATAACTGGAAAAAAATTCCTTTTTGGATTTCAGGATGACTGGCTGGCCTCTCCACTCAGCTTGCATCACTTTCTTGCCTCTGTCATAATAAAGACAGTGCTTGTACACCAGCTTCTGTGCTATACACAAGTCTTCACACAGGTCACCAGTCAAGGCTCCTTTACTGTAGTCGAGACACTAGGGCAAAGGAACAAATCAGTTCATAGCAGAAGAATATAAGCTAAGTATTTCAGGGGGAGAAGGTACAATAGTACTGCTCAAGGGTCATCTCAGCTATTGCACAACAACTCTCATAATGCTCTGACTTCTCAGAAATTCATAGTTTCATAGTTAGTAGGGTTGGAAGGGACCTGAGCAGATCATCAAGTCTGACCCCCTGCCATGGCAGGAAAGAGTACCGGGGTCAAATGACCCTGGCAAGGTGTTCATCCAGCCTCCTCTTAAAGACCCCCAGGGTAGGAGCCAGCACCACTTCTCTTGGAAGTTGGTTCCAGATCCTAGCCACCCTGACAGTGAAGTAGTGCCTCCTGATGTCTAGTCTGAATCTACACTCTGCCAGCTTGTGCCCGTTATTTCTTGTCACTCCTGGTGGTGCTCGGGGGAACAGGGACTCCCCCAATGCCTGCTGTTCCCCCCTGACTAGTTTGTAAATGGCCACTAGATCCCCCCTCAGCCTTCTCTTGTGGAGGCTGAACAGGTTCAGGTCCCGTAGCCTCTCCTCATAGGGCCTGTCCTGCTGACCCCTGATCATGCGAGTGGCCCTCCTCTGGACCCTCTCCATGTTGTCCACATCCCTCCTGAAGTGTGGCTCCCAGAACTGGATGCAGTACTCCTACTGCGGCCTGACCAATGCTGCACAGAGGGGGAGGATCACCTCCTTGGACCTGCTCGAGATGCATCTGTGGATGCATGACAAGGTGCGGTTGGCCTTCCTGACCGCGTCCCCACACTGTCAGCCCATGTTCGTTTTGGCATCAATAATGACTCCAAGATCCTTTTCTGCTGCTGCACTGGCGAGAAGGTAGTTCCCCAGCCTGTAGGTCTGCTGCTGGTTCTTCCTCCCCAGGTGCAGCACCTTGCACTTTTCAGTGTTGAAACCCATCCTGTTCTCATCCACCCACCCCTGTAACCTGTCCAGGTCCAATTGCAGCCTATTCCTCCCTTCTAGTGTGCCCACTTCTCCCCACATCTTAGTGTTGTCTGCAAATTTGAACAGGGCGCTTTTTACCCCCTCGTCCAAGTCGCTGATGAAGATGTTGAACAGTGCAGGCCCGAGGACCGAGCCCTGCGGAACCCCACCGCCCACATCCCTCCAGGTCGAATAAGACCCGTCCACCACCACTCTCTGGGTGCGGCCCTCCAGGCAACTAGTGACCCATCTGACTGTGTAGGTGTTGATGCCACAGTCTCCTAGTTTTTTAATGAGAATGGGGTGAGAGACAGTGTCGAAGGCCTTCCTAAACTCCAGAAAGACTACGTCCACCGCTACCCCTGTGTCTAAGGATTTTGTGACCTGGTCATAGAAGGCCACCAGGTTGGTCTGACAGGACCTGCCTCTAATGAACCTGTGTTGGTTGCCCCTAAGCATAATCTCCCCTGCTAGCCCCTCACAGACATGTGCTAGGATAATTCTCTCAAAAAGCTTACCCAGGATCAAGGTAAGACCGACTGGCCTACAGTTTCCTGGGTCCTCCCTCCCTTTTTTGAAAATGGGAACCACATTGGCCCTTTTCCAGTCCTCTGGCACCAGGCCAGAGCACCATGAGTGATCACTTTCATAGAGTGATTTTATGACATTACTGTCACCCAGGTGACTTCCAACAGTAGGCATTGGTCATCTCTAATTTCAGATACATTTTTTCACATAGGGCAAGGTGCTTTCACAAGTGCTGCATCACTAAAAGGCATAGAAGAGATCTCGCAGCCCAAGCAGAGTGTGGATACTCTGTATACTAAGTCACCTCTGGATACTCATGGTTCTGGATAGGTCTGGGGGGACAATGCACATAAGTTAGCCATCCCTGTTTAAGTTACAGCAGTCCACTGTCAGCTTCCTGCAGGTGGTAGTGTTGCCCAAAGACTCTCTACACTGTGCATGGTGGTCCCACAACCAGCTGGCCCTGAATAAAGTTTTTGCAATCTGTCCTCACCATAATTCCATGATATTGTAACAGCTTCAGTTTCCAATCTACTGAATCCAGAGTATTCAGGGTTTATAAAATATATAAATGCATACATTGTTTCTTTAGAGAAGTTAATGAGTACCAGGTGCAAATATTAACACAGTTAGTGTGTGTGTGTGTGTGTGTGTGTGTGTGTGTGTGGGGACATTTGTACATAGCAGATGAGCGTAGGTAATTTTAATGCCGATGGCATAACTTCAACCCTTGATTAAAGAACTATGTAAATTGCTATTTGACAGGTGGGTGGCCATTGCAAATGCCTCAAAGAATTAAAAGGATTCCCCCGTCAGTCCTTTCTTCTGCTTATAATTATTTCCATTCTCTCACTTCTATAAGTGTATATATACTTCTGTGTATATTCAGACCTTCCAGAAGTGCAGCTGCAGAGACTGTTATGGGCGGATGAGTGGAAGAGCTGATCAGAGATGTGTGGTGGAGGGGGAATAGTCCCTGGTGATGTAGAGAGCTAAACAGTTCCAAACAGCTGGGAGGTAGCTTGACAATGTCAGCGTCCTCCATTGCTTTCTGGCATATGTACTCTTACTTAAGCAAGTTGGCAGCTCCCGTTGTACATGTAAGGCTTGTAAAGGCTCTCTCACTCCAACCTAACTTGTGACTAACTGCTCTATGTGTAAGAAGCACAATCATAAAATTCAAGTAATATTATTTTGTTAAAATAGTCTATTACCAGGGGACATGCTCCAATGCTAAATAATGTGGAAAGTTAAAATATAAAAAAGCTTTTTTGTAACAATGACCCAAATTGATATTTTATTTTTCTTGCATTTGCAAACCCCAATTAACAAAAGGCCCAGGGAATAGCGGTAGACTAATAATGTTGCCAGTTTAGGACTTCAGGTTACAACAGCAGTGAGGAATCTTCTTAAATCCATAAATTGTTGAATCCATGAGGAGAACTAAGATTGATCAAAGAGCTGTGATACCTAACCTGTACCCCGTTCAAATGGACATGAAAAATACATTTCAGCAGAGGCATAATGGGGCAGTGGAGATGCAGGAGGGCAGTGGTGACTTCTGACTACTAATGCCACTGCCATGGGGATGCAACTGCAGCAGCAGCCCCAGACGACTGGTAGGAGGAAATGGGAGGAGGGGGGGCATGGCGGGGGGGCACATATCCAACCTGAGATTGACCCCCGACTCAGCACCACTCAGGACGGGACAGTTTTTTTGCTGCGCGGGCCGGCAGTGTGTTCGGGTGGGGGGTGGGGGGTGGCACTAAGCCACAGCAAAGAAGTATAGGAGTGGATATGGGGCTTTTGGCCTGCCCCTGGGCCCGCCCACAAATTGTTCCCCCCCCAGACTCAGGAGGAGGCACCAGTCACCCCTGCTGGCAGCTGTTATTTCCTCCTCCCCACCCCCAAGTCAATACCTGCAGCTGCTGCCCCAATTGCCCTACCCTTGTTATGCTACTGTATTTCAGACAGAAGCAGAATACTGTAACGGTAGAAACCTGTGCGAAGAACGATGTACACAAACTCCAATGTTCATGCCCCATGCATACATGTACATGCAAATCCAGATAGGTGCACATATTGGAGTTCCCTTGCACTCCCTGCTGGTATTTGTAAATGGGCATGCACAATTTTGAAAGTTTGTGAATGGAGAGGAAATCTAATAGCAGTTGGCTTTTCGATTTTGTGGATACAGGCATAACAAGATCTGATGGCTAGAAGTTGAACTGAGTCTAAGTCAACCTTGAAGTTAGATACAATAGCTTAGTGGCCCTAGTTTCAAATGGAATTGGAGAGGGGTAAACTTAACATTGCTTGGAGTGCTCAGCACAAAATTTTTTGTTTCTACAGTATATATTTTAATCCAGTTTCTGGCAAAATTCTCCAGATTATATATAGAACAGGTCAGACCACACGATTGTCATGGACCCTTGTGGCCTTAGAGCCAATGAATGAATAAATGACTCTGAAATCCATTTGAGATAAACTGGTGCCACATCTGTGTGTAGACAAACCTTCAAAAATTGTAAAGGGGCTTTTGAGTGATTCAGTTCTTGGGTTGGAGGAGAGGCTGCTCTCTTCTGATGTGTTTTTTAGTCAGCTGCTCTAAAAGAGGCTCTAGAAATCCTAAGCAGCTCTTGGACTATGTCTAGTGTAGTATGAAGGGCTGCTGCTTGAAGCATGACCTGTATTTCACTACAGTGTCATTAGTAGTTCCTCAGTCCACTGATGATCCAAGGACTGCAGTTAGATTTTAAAAAACTATAAAGCACTGAAAACATTCCTTAAAGAAGAATTAAACTATTTTAAAGGATAGTAATAGCCGTTTCAGCTGCAGCATTACTGACAGTTCATATTGAGGCAATTAACTACAATGATCCCAAAGTCCTTTGAGTCACTGCTTTCCAAGACAAAGTCTCCCATCCTTTAAGTGCAGTTTCCATTTTTTGTTCCCAGATATATTACCATATCTTCCATTTACAATATTAAAATACATTCGGTTGAATTGTGACCACCTAATGAGGTGATTCAGTCCATTCTCTAAGTTCTAGCTTCCTCTTTATTACTCCACTAATCTTTGTGTCATCTGAAAATTTTACTAGCAAAAACTTGATACTGTCATGTAGATGGTAGATAAAAAGAACGTTCACTCCCAAGAGGATTCTGGTAGAAATGCCCCTGCTCACTGATGTCAGTGAGCCAGTTTTAGTTTATCTAATGGGAACCCTGTTAATTCTGTATAGCACAAGTTGTTTTGTTTGGGGTTTTTTTGCGGGGGTGTTTGTTTGTTTTTAAATGAAGATCTACTACAAAGTTTAAATACCTGAGATAAATATAATACACTATAAAGAAGTGTAAATGCCCGTGTGGACTGGAGGGCTGTAGGTTGTAGCCATGTTGGTCTAAGGACATAGGCAGACAAGGTTCCTTGGGTGAATTTGATATCTATGTGTGGACTGGACTCACTTTATGGTTTCTATCTGTTTAAGGTTGGTTATATCAGTTTAACTAGCACTAGTTAATTTACCAATGCAAGACAGACCAGCAAGCCAGATTTAAATTAATATGAAGGTCGGTAGACAGCTTTGACCAGTTTAAATAGACTACCGTAAAGTCACACCTTCAGTAATACCATGCTACATTGTGTATACAATAGACCTGCGCATAGCTACTGTCTTTCTTATATGCTGCTTTGGTGGAAATACAATAGTGATCAAATTTATAGAAGACATAATACAGAAGTCCTGTCTTAGGGAGAGAAACTTTCTGCTAAGAGAAGCTGAGCTCAGTTCTTCTTAGCTCCACTAGGAGGATGCTTCTTTTCAACTTGTTTGGTAGAACTATTGCTTGTGAACAATTATGGAATTACTAAATGTTTCAACTGCAGATACACACGTACATTCGGCCACTGGAGTGGGGATGCCCCTTTGTTGGGTAGTCATTGAAGTCCACTTTGGTGTCTGGCCATACATTGCCACAGATGTATCCAAATGACTCATCCCCGAAATCTCATTCAGGGCTCAGGCTAATGGGGGTAAAATTGCAATATAACTTTTCAAGTTATGTTGAAGGCAGGGTAGCATTGTACCTTCTCAAGTGCACAAGCTGTTGTAGCAGCAGCTCACATCCTTATTCACTTAGCCTAGAGGTGCAACACCACCTGCCTTCTCCGACTACTGTGACTAACTACCTCTCTCTTTTGAAGTTGTCTAACCCAACATCTCTCCACCCGTGGTTTGTGACCCAAAAGTGGATTGCAAGAATATATGAAAGGTTGCAAACAAACTTAAAAAATGGATTCTCCTTTAAAGAAGAAAAACATGAGAAATGGTGGCTTTTCACTTGCAGGCTGGCAGAGTTCCAGCTTGTGAGGGGCTGCTTGGGGCCCCCCATGCCCCCCATCCCACATACCCAGCTCCTGCCCCACACACTGAGGGCCTGGGGGGAGGCAGTGGGTCAGGAGTGAGGGGCACTGGGTTGGGACTACCATTGATGTTTACAAATGGGTCCTGGTACAAAAAAGGTTGAGAACCACTGATCTTACACCACCCAAATCTTAGAAAAGAGGAAACAGCTACCCAGCCCGAGAAACTTGAGACTATTGCTTTTTGTTCTGTTATCTAAGTGGTGGCAGATGACAGAACAAGGAGCAATGGTCTCAAGTTGCAACAAGGGAAGTTTAGGAAAAACTTTCTCACTTGGAGGAGAAAAGCACTGGAATAGGTTACCCAGAGTAGTTGTGGACTCTCCATCTTTGGAGGTTTTTAAGACCGGGGTAGACAAAGCCTTGGCTGGAATGAGATCATTGGGGCTGGTCCTGTTTTGAGCAGAGAGTTGAACTAGATGACTTCCTGAGGTCCCTTCCAACCCCAATTTTCTATGATCCTATGATTCAGCATGGCTGCTGCATCCTGCTCCCTGGCTGCCGGTTAAGGGAAAGGAATTCAGTCCTTCTGTCATTGAAATAAGTTGTCCAGGCTGCTGCAGCATTGGTCTTCTTTTATTAAACAGAATTTAGCAAGCCACCAATGATGATAAATTTCCCCACTGCAACAGATTATTTAATTGCCAGTAAGATCTTTTTTCCCCCTCTGCTTGACAAAAGTCATTAAAAAAAATGAGCCCAGCTTTAATTGCAGCCCACCCTGTTCCCCCTCTGTAAAACACTGATTGATTCTTTCTAGGGAATTTCAAAGAACGGTGCGGGAAGTTTGCACTCAACATTCCCAAGTGCCTTCTTTTATTTTAAGAGACATTTGACAGGTCACTTGCCCCCCCCCCCCCCCCCCCGGAGGGGGCACGGTCCCCCCCCCCCCCCCCCCCTCCCGGAGGAGGCATAAATGTGCTGGGGGCTGGATCTTAGAGAGGATTTTTTAGTTCCTCTGGACTAAAAGTTGTGGGAGAAAGGACCTGGGATGTTCAGCCAGTCCTCTGCAAACAAAACGTAGCGCCTGTGCCCAGGGCAGCGCGATCTGTTGTCGGCGTCTCAAACAATAGCATCTCGCCTGCCCCAACTCCCGCAATCAAACCCTCTCGCTCAGGGGACGGATCACGCCACTGTTGAGCGTGCTGCAACCCAGCGCTGCAGAGGCTTGCGCTCGCCCAACCTTTTCGCCCCTCTCTTGAAAAACCAGCCGAGGCTTTACGAGTCCCCGCACTGAAGCCCCGGCTGGCGCGTGCGACAGACCTGAGCTGCGGTTGCCGCGGGGATCAGATGCAGCCCGCCCGGCGCAGCCCGGCCGAGCGGGAGGCAGCTCCCCTTGCAGTGCGGTTCCCGTAGACCCCGCATCCATCCGCGGACACCGCTCCGGCCCCTGTCCCAGGGACGCGCGCGCGCGCGGACCTCATGCTACCGCAGCCGCGCTTTATGTCCCATTGCCCGCGCACTGCGTTCCACTGCGCGCGCTCCGCGTTCCACTGCCCGCGTTCTATATTCCATTGCGCGCGCTCCGCGTTCCACTGCGCGCGCTCCGCGTTCCACTGCCCGCGTTCTATATTCCATTGCCCGCGCTCCGCGTTGTATTGCGCGCGTTCTATATTCCATTGCCCGCGCTCCGCGTTCCACTGCCCGCGTTCTATATTCCATTGCCCGCGCTCCGCGTTCCACTGCCCGCGTTCTATATTCCATTGCCCGCGCTCCGCGTTCCACTGCCCGCGTTCTATATTCCATTGCCCGCGCTCCGCGTTCCACTGCCCGCGTTCTATATTCCATTGCCCGCGCTCCGCGTTCCACTGCCCGCGTTCTATATTCCATTGCCCGCGCTCCGCGTTCCACTGCCCGCGTTCTATATTCCATTGCCCGCGCTCCGCGTTCCACTGCCCGCGTTCTATATTCCATTGCCCGCGCTCCGCGTTCCACTGCCCGCGTTCTATATTCCATTGCCCGCGCTCCGCGTTCCACTGCCCGCGTTCTATATTCCATTGCCCGCGCTCCGCGTTCCACTGCCCGCGTTCTATATTCCATTGCCCGCGCTCCGCGTTCCACTGCCCGCGTTCTATATTCCATTGCCCGCGCTCCGCGTTCCACTGCCCGCGTTCTATATTCCATTGCCCGCGCTCCGCGTTCCACTGCCCGCGTTCTATATTCCATTGCCCGCGCTCCGCGTTCCACTGCCCGCGTTCTATATTCCATTGCCCGCGCTCCGCGTTCCACTGCCCGCGTTCTATATTCCATTGCCCGCGCTCCGCGTTCCACTGCCCGCGTTCTATATTCCATTGCCCGCGCTCCGCGTTCCACTGCCCGCGTTCTATATTCCATTGCCCGCGCTCCGCGTTCCACTGCCCGCGTTCTATATTCCATTGCCCGCGCTCCGCGTTCCACTGCCCGCGTTCTATATTCCATTGCCCGCGCTCCGCGTTCCACTGCCCGCGTTCTATATTCCATTGCCAGGAGGATGGAAGGGGGCTGGGGGTACTGGAGGTGGCCGGCTGAAGAGAGAGCCCGGAGGAGGGTGGCCCCCTCTGTGCCCAGCTGCTCTGCCTCCGCCAGAGGCAAAAGTTGATTATTCTGGGATGCCTGAGGCTGCTTTACTCTCCACAGCAATAGGAAGGGGAGTGCTGAGTGCCCGCTGCTGGCCCATGGTGATCCAACCAGGCAGGCCCCTGCCCCAAGGAGCCTAAACCCCAACTAGGTCCTTAAACACCCAGCCCCCCCCCCCAGATGCATCCTCAATGTGGAGGATCTCTGGAGGATCCTCCAGCAAGCCACTTGGACAGGCAAGGAGGATCCCTGTGTACCATGAGCCTTGTGCTATGGAGAAGCTCATGTCACTCAAAGGCAGCGAGGACTCATAGTGATTGCTCTTGGGCACGGTTGGATCTTTGCAGCATCTCCCTGTGCCATAGGTGACTGGTAGGGAGGTGCAGGGGGGGGGGGCACTTGACACCCCTGAGATTGGATGCTGCCAACTTCTGAGTGCGGTCACCACTCATCATCCTACCACCGATGCTGCCACCCACAAACTGTGCCCCCCTCCAGTCTCAGGAGGCACAAGTCACCGAAGCCCTGTGTCTTCTGCAGGTGGTAGCTAGGAGTCTGTCCCTCAGAGCACTGTCCTTCCCTTCCCACCCCCCCCCCACAAGAATTGTGGAAGGCTGGGAACAGGCCCATCTATTTCAATGCCTCACTCGTGGCGTGAGGTGCCCATGAGTGCACTCTTGCAGTGCCTCCTGCAAGATACATCAATAATAATAATAAAAAAGCCAAGTTCTTCCCCCTTCACTCATGTGGACAAGCACCTCAGTACCACAACAGTCCCACCACAGTAAAATACCCTGGAGTCCCACCTACAGAATAAGTGCTCTCAGCATTCGTGAGGCTAACAGGAGCTGGCCCCTGGATGCAGAAGTAGTAACAGAGGACAAGGGTGACCCACGAAAAATCATGCCATAAGCTTATTCTAATTATACACTATGTAAGTTGCCCTGGGAGTGAGCTGCCTTGATAAGTGAATTTAATTTAATCAGGCGGAGGTCAGTGTTGGATAGCTGGCTACAGATATATATGTACAGCAGCATCATGCCCAACCTTATTAGGAGAGATTTCTTTCTGTCCAAGTCATTAAAAAGAAAGATGTGACTACTGACACGATTGGATTTAGCTCTCAAAACAGCACTGGAATTCCCATGCTGCAGAGATAAAACCCCCACAGCGTTTGCATGCTCAGCAGAGTCCCACCTTCATGATGGAGCAGGGCTTGAAGTAATTTTTTTTAAATGTGTGACAGACATAAGATAAAAAAGTTACCTAGCTAGCCCTCAAGGCTTCTTTAGACTGGCAAGGGAAAGGGAAAAATAAGAAAGAAAACAAAAGCTCTATTTTGCCTCTCTGGAGCCAGAGGTTAAAACATTACCACTAGCCACGGTTTCTATTTTTAGTGTGCCTTACTGACTGTTTTTTCGCTCTGTTCCTCCCAGTCCTTTACATCTATGTGCTGACCCTGCACCACACCACAATATTGTCATATCTCTTGTCATCATACCTCAAGGTAAGCCTTCATTTTAAATACTGGTAGCACAGTATGATTGTAAGAAAATTAGTCGGTGATCTGAGCAAAGGACTGGAAGCCAGTAACTTTTGACTGTTGATCCTTGCTGTCATTGAGAGACATATTTTTGGAAGCTGCCTCTGAGTGCCAGGTTTTTGTATGGCCACCTCCATATTGCCAGCTGTCTCAAATTGGGAGTTCAGAATTTAAACTCCCCAAAAAATTAGAGGCTACTTTTTTATATTGAAACTTAATCTCTTTGAAGGTCAGTATTCCCATTTGTAAAATGAGGGTAGTAACATATAATACATCTGAGGAACATAATTATTTGATGCCTGAAAAACCTTGTACAAACATCATTTCCAATGAGCTATGGTTGTGAGAACCACATATTAGTTACTCCTGTCATGGTATCTGTGACTTGGAAAAAAGTATTAGAGGGCTTGTCAGCACATTAAGTTTAATACCTGTAATTACAGGTACTACTTTAATGTGCCATAATCGGCGCTGCTGCATATTAGCACCAGCGCACACTTCTTTGGTGAAGCCAATGCACAGTAAACTAATTTTACTATGCATTAGCACAGGTTTTGCCTGCCATGCTAATGTGCAATAGAATTAGTCTACTGTGCTTGAAGCATCTCATGTAGATGCACCCCATGTAGATGCACCCAGGCATTCCTAATGCACTCCTCTTTTAAAGCAGGAGGAAAGTTTAAAAACAAACAAATGAACTGCAGAAAATGTGTGCACCTAATATTCTGCTAAACTTAATGTCAATTTTCTATTTTTTTAACATTTTCACAGAACCATAGGGCTGGAAGCATCTTCAAGAGTAGTAGTCCTGCCAAAAATCTCAAGGAGACCATACTTAATTCAAGTTATATATTACACAGTTGGTACCAGACTGCCCTCTTCCTCTTCTGGATAATCCCACAGGAGACAGAGAACACAACTCTATGAGGATCCCTTCCAGATCATTTCTATGCATCAATCAGGCAACGAGGAGGATTTTGCCCAGATTTTGCAGTCCTTTCAGAAAGAAAAATCCCAGTGATGCTAGTGGGAGTTATGTGCATCAAAATACAGTAAGACTTGGGAACTGAGGAAAGCGCAGAAAAAGAATAAAAGTAGTTATATTATATTGTAGTTAAAAAGTGCATTATTGATGGGAATGGGATCTGAACCAAAAAGTTTTGGTTCAAGCATGGATTGAAACATTCCTAAATTCATGGGTGTTTGGATGAAAGGGGTCAGAATCCAACTGCAAATGTCAGATGTAGATTCAGACTTTCCCAAATTGCTAGGCTTTTCAAACTGGCAATATTGATTCAAGCCTTTCTTTGAAGAGTGATGCTGGGTACAGTATAATATAAATCAATTTGTATCCCTGTCCCATCGCAATTTTCTTGAAGCATCTCTCTGCAGCAGAGCACTTCTGTTTACTGTATATATTAAAATATGATTATTTCATATTGCAAACCTTGCCTGGAATATATTCCTAGAAGCAGCAATATTTTCTATTTCATGTTTATTGGGATATAAACACGATGTAAATAGTAGGAGTCAAGTGAAGGTATAAGATATACAGAGGAGGATAAATTAACCTGGAATAATTCTATTAATTAATATCCAGAAACATTGTTGACAGGTTGAATTACTGCTTAGGAGAGTGTGCTTGGTCTCATTTACATACCTCTGTGGGAACATCATAAAACTATCACACCACTTGACACAGTACAGCACTGGAATAGCCAGGGATTTTGAGCCTTATAAGTTGGGCACCTTGGCTGAATTGTGTGTAGTAGTATGGCATGGTGCCTATCCACACTGTCCAGCTTGTGTCAGGACCATTACAAGAACTCCATATTGGTACTCTTCCCCATTGACTTCTTCCCATTTAGCCCTGTCAATGCTGGGCTAATTATAAATGGAAAATAAATAAATCTAGCAGATTCACCATCACTCCCACATTAATGGAATGCAAAGTTAGTTCATTAGGAATGAAAGCTGATTGATCTCATCATCTGCTTTATTTCTAAATGTCATTAGCTTGAGGTTTTAGGACTTTGTCTTTGAAAATGTGATACATTCCTGTTATCCTTCACTTGCACAAATGAATTTCCTGTTTCTGCTGGAAGCTCAGGAAACATTCAAAGCCCACTGGAATGGACTTTAAAAATACATTTTAACATATAAATATTTCTTTCTGATTTCCTGGGGTAAAGTTGAGTAATTTGGAAACATCACAAGGTTTCACATGCATGTGAATGTATCATTCAGG
>NW_005842303.1:1257506-1266950 GCF_000455745.1 Alligator sinensis | reverse complement strand
CCTGCTGAGAGCCAAGTCTACCAGTGAAATCAGAGTGTACTTTCTCCTTCGTGCCATTAATCAAAAGAAAAATGTTGTGGACTGTCAGCAAAAATATTACAGTATTGTGGTGAACACTGCTGTTTGGTTCATGCTGCAGACTAAAGCAAGATAGACTGGGTGATATAAAGCATTCACTTCAGAAAGTATATATATATATATGGAGGTCTGGTGGGAAGCCTGAATTAATTCATTCTTTTGAACAAGACGAAGTGTATGAATGGAAAGTCTTCATTATACTTTTATAGAAGGATGGTGGAATTTTTACTCTTTCTTGGCCTATTTCACTTGTTTTTCACTGCTGCAGATGTTCCTTATGGACATCTGCCCGTTTCGGCCAAACATATTTTATTTTCCTCTTTACTTTTACTTCTTTGTGAAATTTTTCCTCCCTAATTTTAAGTACACTTTGGTTTGCTCAACTTTTTAGCTATAAACCTGGAGTCGATGTCTTATTTGCCCCTGTACCAAATTTTCCCTCTCACCTGAGAACATCATCATCAAAAGATAAGAAATCCTGGCACTGTCTATGGTATGAATGCTTGGACACATTAAATTGGATTAGACAGAATAACCAGGACTTCCCAAGATTCTGAAATGTTATTCCACTGCTCTAAAATGTCTTGCATCATAATATTGCCAAAAGAGCACATAATCTCTTTGGTATTCTCTGTCAGCTCATGTTCCCTATCATTTAAAAGACAAAAAGCCTTGGGGCATGGAGAAAAAAAGTCTAACATTAAGATGAAGATTGATCAGTTTATTAACAGAATTATATAATGCAGTTGTGGGTGTGGCACATATTCCTGTCCCTGAGGAGTGAAAGGCATACCTCACAAAGTAAAATTCTGCAACTCCTTCCTATACTTTATCTGAACAATTTTTTGTTTTATAGGTAAAATTCAGCCTGTTCATACAACCATTTCACACACATACTAAATCTGTTCCTTTGTGATCTCTTTCATGAGAAGTTCTGAAATAGTTAAATAAACAATACTAAAATATCATATAAATGTTTAATGCACACAGATTACACACGACACTGTATCATAACATATTAAAAAATCCTAGTCTGATTCTCTATACCCTCTTACCTTTATGTTGTTATGCCCCATCGAAATAGTCAGGGTTTTTTTTTATAGATATATAAAAATATAATAAATAATATAAAAATATAAAATGTTTGCTGCTGCAGGCAGCAGCAAACATTTAGAGAAAACAAGGTAAACTTCACTTTTTCCTTACCAATGTATGACCAATGTGTATATAAAGAGGAAGATTCTAAGGCTTAGGTTCTGTTTGAAAAGTTGCAGTAGTGATCTTAAGTTATAATTGGTCTCTGTCCAAGGGTGCAGACCAGTTTGTGGGTATTTATATTAGACATTATCACCAGGGTAAACAGACTGGTTTTAGACCCATATCATTATACAGATGCATAACATTGACAAGGCTTAAAACCTGCATCTCATCATATCATAATGTTGAAAATGCAAAGAATTCAATGCAGGTGCTTCCAGAGTTATGGATGTTTTCGGTTACTATGAGAGAAATGGAAAACAAATATTACACTTTGAATATGGAAAAAAGGCACTTTTGTTGGAGGCACACAACACCATCAAGTGGATGTTTTCAATATTACACACTAGGAGAGACCATAAACTGGAGATGCACTTTTTGGGAAGAACCTGCTGTATTCTTCACTTATGAATGAATCAAAATTTAAATTATGAGACTCTTTCAAGGGCTGTGTATTCTGGTATTCCACTCCTTCAAAGTATTCATAGTGTGTGACCAATTAATTCTACAAGAACACACATCCATTTCTTGGGTTATTTACTTTCCTACAAGCCCAATTCTGATGCATACGAAAAGTGAACGGGATTTTTTGGATGATATCTTGTATTGGACCAATTGTATAGTTGCATACCAAGAGCAGAACATTAGCAGAGTATTGGTAAGGGTAACCAGGATTGTGAATCACTTTTAATATCAGTTCCTTGTAACTAAATCATTTTAGTTACTTCCTTGAAGCTGTTCTTTGCAGTCTCCATATGAATTATGAATAACTGGTCAGAGGGAAAAATGCATAGTGATTTGAGTGAGTTTCGATTTTAGATTAAGCTTTACAATTAATTAGGTTTCTTCAGGATAATGTATTGTGGTAATCTAATATTGTATTACATTTGTTTAGGGCTTGGTAGCCAATTCCACTGCTTTCATATTTATAATGCTATATAAGTTAAATGTCCATTAGTGTTATGGTCCTTGCATTCTCCACTGTTTCCTCTGGTGGAAAGAGCCTGCAGGGGTGGTTCCAGGCTGAAGTGTATGGGAAGGAACCCTGCTACTTCAGTGTCACACACTTCTTTCTTCTTCCCATGCTCCATAGAAGCTTCCCCAGAGGGCCTTGTGTAGTTATGGACCCCCAGATTATAGGGAAGTAGTGTAGGAGGCCCTAAATCTCCACTCATGCTGGTAAGGAGAGCATTTTAAGTTCTTACAGTGAAGTGACCTCATTTTGAGGAACAAACTGCAGGACACAGTTCTGGAGGTTCCTCGGACTTGCAGAACAAGAAATAGTCTACGCCACTCCCTGTTCAAGTTAGTGCAACTACTTTAGTTCAGTGCAGTAATTAGACTAATTAGTACAGTCTCCCAGAAAAGCTAATTAGTACTGTTATACCCACCCAGCTACATTTCTGAATCGCTGTGTGCTGGCAAATTAGCTCTGCTGAGAGGCAGAACTAACTGCTGTAGGAAAAGGGCCATGTGAATATGTATATACTGTACTGCTTTTGGGCTGGAATGTAGGCCTCATGTATTTCCCAAACCAGAAGCAGCACAGCTGTGTTCATATGGCACTGGGCAGTGTCCTAACATGTCCTATCAGCAGATACAGTAGACTACTGTGTGGTGCCAATTCAGGACAAATTTCTACAATTTGGGACAAAAGTCTGATTTTAGGGAGTCCTTGGGAACAAACACTAGGACACAACCCCAGAATTCAGGATTGCTTCAAAAAATCTAGAATAAAGCTTTGCCTGTCAGGTTTTATAGACAATTTTATATATCTCTACATCTTTTCTTATGCGGACCTTGAGAGCTGACATCAGTGAATCTGCTTAAAGCCTTTACATAAGAGACTTCTCATTTTCAAACATCATTGCTTTTTATAAGATTTGCTCTTCTTCCTTTTCAGGTTAGTGATAACTTTTCTTTAAGTTAGAAATCTTTGCAACCTTCATATTTAGTATAAAACTAAGAATTAAAATGATTTGCTAATAACTATGGTGTAGATGATAAAATAAGTCCGTATCATTGACTTGGGGAAGGGGAGAGGGGGTGTTGTTTGCTTGCTTATTTGTTCATGTGATTGAAAAATAGTACTACCCCTGGTATTATAATTATTAATATGCCCTGGCCAAAGTTGATGGGAAATAGTGGGGGCGTGATTCTATTTATTTTAGTATGCGTGTAATAGTGTGTAATAACATTTCCAACTTGAAAGCAGACTCCCAGGCTAATTCCCAAGAGGCTGTTTCTGAAATGATGGATTTTCATCATCTTTCTTCTCTTATGTTTTCTGCCTCTTTTTTCCATTTCCCTCCAATTTTTCCTCTATTTCTGCTTTCAGTCCTTCTTATTCTCAGTTTTGTGTTTTTCATTTTTTCTTCTTTTCTATTTTGTCCTTTTGCTCACTAGTTTTTCTTTCAGTTAGGAGCTCCTGGGCACATCTACCTGAGATGCTTTACTCAAGATTAGAGCAAATTACTGAACAGTAAGTGTCACTGTCTACAAATGCAGACACTTACAGCGCAGTAATTTGTTCCAATTGCAAGTAAATTTGCTACCTGTAAATATAAGTAGCAAATTTACTCCGGAGTAATTACTGCATAGTACAACATGTGTAGACAGCTAACCAGGAATAAATTTGCTCCTGGGCAGCAAGGGACAGGAGATTGCCCCCGTTTTGGGCAGTCCTCAGCCAGCTCCAGACTGCATGTGCAGATTTGCCCGCACAGCCTGGGGCTGACCAGCAGCTGTCCCAGTCAGGGGCAAATCCCAGCCCTGTGCCCTGATCAGGCAATTGAGGTGCGGGGCTTGGAAGGAGCTGCAGGGGAGGGGAGGGTAAGTCCCCATTTGGGAAGCCAGAGCCAGGAACTCCCTGATGTCAGGGCAGAGGGACATTGCCCCTGCTTGGGCTCCAGTGGTGAAGCCTGCCCTGGCAGCAGGAAGCTCCCAGGGGCAGGGAGCAATCTCCCAGCCCCCACCAGGAGACAGCTGTAATCTGGCCCCATGCTCCCTGCCAGCCCCTGGGCTAGCATTGAGCCTAAAGCTCCCCCTGGCCGCTGCAGGGGGTCGGTGCAGGGCTGGCGGGGGTGGGAGCAGACTGCTACTAGGAGCAGCAAATCTGCTCCCACTTCTCCGCACATGTAGATGCCTGGCCAGGGTGGGTTTACTCCAGAGTAATTTACTCTAGAGTAACCCCCCCCCAAGAGCATTTGAACATGTAGGCTCATACCCTGTTCCCATTCTATCAGTTCTTTCTCTCCTCAATGGGATATGGACATTACTGGGACATTTCCTCATCTAAACCAATACATATAGGCTTCATCTGAAGAAGGGGACTGAAAATGAGTTAGTGAGCCTGCTGCCTTGCAGGCTGGCTTTACCTTTTTAAAGGGTTTGCTCACACAAACAAACAAACTAGCAAACCAAAACTGATGGCCCCTCTCCAGGCAGTAGGGGAGGCCCTTTTGCTCTGGCCCCTTCCTAGTATTGGGTTTGTTTGGGTTTTAGTCCATCTCCTGCTCATGGACCACTTCTTCCCCTTAGCTCAAACTCCCTGCTGTCTCGCTCAGTTTTTTAACTATCAGGGGGTACTCCTTGAGTAACTAATTGCTGCCTGCTCCTACTTAAAGGGCCAAACTTCCCTGTTACAGAAACCTTATTGTGCCTGACTCATATTAGTATAACTCTACTATGTCAGTGAAATTAATTCAGCTCTTCTGCTTTCTTACTCAAAATCTTACAACATTTACTTGCCACAAAGGATGTCAAGTCATGCCAGTTGGAACCAGGGAGGTTTATTTCTAACCTCCTATTCTATGTTATTCTGGATCTCATCCCTCAAAATGATGACATGACAGGGAAAGGGAGCACATGCAATGCAGCCTGGAAGAGATGTAGTAGAGCACTCTAGCAGAGTTTGAATGGGAATGAAAAGTTGGAAATTATATCTGTGGAAGCACTTAAACTCCATTTCCTTTATGACAGCATGCAGGATGGTCCAAGTCTCTCCAATATTTCTTTTATACTTTGGCAAATCAACAACGTATAAAAAACTGAAATGAAGTCTCCCAACAGTCTAACACATACTTCATGAGAAATTGAAAATGACATCTACTTTGTGTCGGGACCCAGGGCAGCCAGCCAGCAGCTCTCCCTGACTCCCACCCGGGCAGATAAGGGTCCGGGGCCTTAGAAGGCCATCAGGCAGGTACTTGTGACGCTTGGAGTGGAATTAATTAGGCGAACACTTATCGGTTGCAAAGCAAGATTATTTACTCACGCCGTCAAGGTGGTAAAAGACGGAGGTCAAAGATACTTGGTTAGTTACAGCTTAGAGTTCGTAGGTCGTAGGTCGGTCTGCATAAGAGTTTGGAGGTCGGCCAGAAGGTCAGGCCGGCGGGTCGTTGATTTACGTCTGATTGGGTCGAGACGGGGGAAACTGACAAGCGATCAATTTGTCAGTTACTCTCACGCATACGTTCAGAGGTTTTTAAGGTGTGCGCGCGGAGGTCTCCCGTTCTTCACGGAAGTGTAGACGGGTTTTATTTGTGTAATAGCCAATTGCTTTTCGCCACGTCATAAATTTAATTAGAATCGCCAATTATCTACCCGTCTTCGCTAGGGTGTTATCATAGGGTTACTCCTTGTTTTCTTTGACCAATTATAATGATTTATGTACAGCACAGAAGGCTAAGTTCTATTTCATGTTGGTGTCGCAGTTATAAATTTCTTTTTGACATGCGCAGCAAAAAAACTGTTACTATCTTCTTGTTAGTTAACTCTTAGTTAACCTAGTGCAGGCTAAAACTGTTTTTGATTAATATATTTCTTGCTTGTGGCATGGGCAGTACTTAATTTGGTTGTGACACTTTGGTATATAGCAGCTTCTGTGCACTTGATTGAGGATACAGTGGGCATAATGTCTCACTCGGGGAAAAAAGAAGCAGAAGTGTAAACACTCTGGCAAATGGACTACGTGGTCATTCCAAGGCAGTTCAGAACTGGAGCACTTTCCCAGGGCTGCACTTCTCATTTGCTCTCATGCCACTTCTCCTTAGGCTGTTGACTCTTTGCTTGCCTGTCCATTTTGCCACACTAAAAGTATTCCATTATTTTCATAGGTGTGGAGCCTGTTTTCTGGTTTTACCAACTCAGTTTATCAAGAGGAGCAGGTAGAAGCATGGAGTATGCTTGTGACTGTAGAGCAGTGGACCAGCTGCTGAAGAGAAGACCACAGGCACATGTTTTCACTCCACAGGAGAGAAGTACTGATGAGAACGTGGCCTTAAGGCCACAGCAGGGAATGTGGTCTTAAGCTTAGGTTATGCAGGCAACTACTTAAGCAGCTACCAAAAACTCCATGAGATACGCTGGCTCGGCAATTCTTGTGCCAGTCCTCTCAAAGCTGGGGGGAAGAAACACACATTAACAGACAACATATTTGAGTCTCAAATCAGAAGGCGAGGCAGTTTGAAGGCTGATTCCTGCCCTCTGTGGGCCCCAAGATCCCAGAATAGAAAGGCTGCCTGTGCCAGGGCCACATTTGAAGAGTGGTCTATGGAATATTATGCCAGAAACACATTAGCACTTGGGCAACCCACATACGGAATCTAGTAAAGTCACCTTGTCTCTGGCTTTTAGCCAGGGCTTCCAGGTTGTAAACGGTCTCTTCAGTCCTTTGAACAAACTGTTAGTTTTCTAGGATTATTTTACAGAGGCTAGCAGCATCCTAACCATGACACTTTTGCATCCTGACGTCAGGCCATTGAAGAAGTGAGTGCACAGAAGAACCTCTGTCCTCTAATGCTAGTCTTCTGCGTAAGCACAGTAATGCTTGGTGCTAATAAGGGAAATGCCTAAATCTGTGTCCTCTACAGCTGTGCACACCTAAAGGCCTCCGATCCTTTAAGATTTGCTGTGGGTGAAGCTTGGTATTCTATAAGGAATGAAAGAAAGAATCCACCTGACTTTGAAGAAGAAAAGCTGCCTGGATGCTGGAGGAGGAACAGCAGGGGTAGCACTGACTGAAAGTGTATTTTTACACATTGTTTTTACCTCCTTGTTAAGCCTAGGACTGCCAAAGAGGATCAAACCGTGCTCACTCACTCATTCCAACACTATGTATGCCCGAGCTCAGCAATTAGACAGAGCAGACAGCCTGAGCACATTCCTCAGCACTGCTTTCAGTTTTCTGTTCTAGGAGAGCCCACGAATGGTACTGGGTCATGCACTTGGGACCCCAGTAAGCTGTCTATGCTGTCTAATTGCTGGGTGCAACTGGTCATGCACTAAACAAGAGTAAGCAGGCAAGGCTTGATTCCTGCCAGTGGTCCCAGGCTCAATAGAGAGGTGACACAGACATGCATTGAGCATGTTTTTAAGGTAAAAGTTGTAACCTCATTAATAGGGCTGTGCGAAACAGAAGTGTTCCATTTCGACCAGTGTTTCAACAGAACAGTGTTTCATTTCGACTTTTTTTCTGAGTTGAAACAGCTGTTCCCTTCCATTCCGTCGAAACGTTTTGCCGTTTCGACCCTGTTTCGATGTTTCACCCATAAGATATAAAGGGGAAGAATGAAACAGGCTATAACTTTGTCATTTCTAATCAGATTTAGATTAAACTTACAGAACTGGTAGCCCCTTCTGAGGGCAAGATGTGTGCCAAGTTTCAAGAAAATAGATGCAGGGGGTTCAGAGAAACTGCACCCCAAAGTCTTGAGAGAAAAACTCATGTCACGTGTATGTGTTAAGCCACAGCAGGATCAAAACTGCAGGCTCGCTAGCCCCTGTGGAGGCCACGAAGCTTACCAAGTTTCAAAGAGATAGGTGCAATGGTTTGGGGAAACTGCACCCCAAAATTCTGAAAGCAAAACTCCTGTCACTTGTATGTGTTAAGCCACAGCAGGATCAAAACTGCAGGCTCGCTAGCCCCTGTGGAGGCCACGAAGCTTACCAAGTTTCAAAGAGATAGGTGCAATGGTTTGGGGAAACTGCACCTCAAGCTGCTGACAAGCAAAACTCGTGACATGGGTGACACTGTTTGTGTTAAGGTGCAGCAGGGTGAAAGCTGCAGGCCTGCTAGGCCCTCCTGTGGCCACAACACCTGCCAGCTCTCAAGGAGATAGGTGTAGGGGACTCTGGGTTCTGGGACCCTGCACCTCTGGTTGTTGACAGGCAAAACTCGTGACATGGGTGACACTGTTTGTGTTAAGGTGCAGCAGGGTGAAAGCTGCAGGCCTGCTAGGCCCTCCTGTGGCCACCCAGCTGCCCGAGATAGGGGCAGGGCTTCTGGTTTTTGGGGCACTGCACCTCTGGCCACAGGCAGACAAAACTCGTGTCATGGGTACTTGTGCAACTGTGTCTGTCTTAGGGCAGAGTGGGTGGAAACCACTGCAGACCTGGCTGCTAAGCCCTGCTACGGCCACAAAGCCTGCCAGCTGTCAAGGAGGTCGGTGCAGGGGGATTCTGGGGCCCTGCACCCCTAGCTGCTGACAGACAAAACTCATGACATGGGTGTTTGTGCACCTGCTGCCTCTCATCAGGCAGCAGGACTGAAAATCCCCCATCACTTGTCACCAAGACTTGAGGGTAATAATTGGCCGCAGTATGAACATGAGCCGGCAGTGCGATGCTGTAGCCAGCAGGGCCAACAATACGCTGGTATGCATCAATTGATGCATCTCCAGCAAAAACCATGGCAAAGAAGTGATTCTTCTGCTCTAGTCAGCATTGGTGACAGCACAGCTGGAGTACTGCATCCAGTTCTGCATTGAAACAGCGAAACGTTTTGACTTGCCTCGTTTTGTTTTGAGGCTATTTTGACCATATCTGTTTCATTTCAGTTTTGCTGTTTCGACTTTGAAACAGGTCGAAACAACATCAAAACAAAACTGGTGGCGAAATTTCGCATAGCCCTACTAATTAACTATGGAAGGAAGCAAGGGAACAACCAAAGAAAGGCCTGGCCCAGTAACCACTGAGTCAGAGTGTTTAGAAACAGGAGCATTTGGGGACAGGGCAGAGGAAGCCTGACAGGCCCACTTAGGCGGATTCGGCCAGTCTGCTTAGGGGGTCAGGAATGGGAGAGGCTATTAAAAGACCTGGCCCAGGAAG
>NW_005842303.1:1244920-1257475 GCF_000455745.1 Alligator sinensis | reverse complement strand
AAGAGCTAGATCTCTTACTATTATTAATTACAACTTCTATTATTGCTTGTATAATAATACGTGGTAGTATCATAGGCCCCATTTAGGTTTGAGACCCTGTTGTGCTAGGTAGTGGCTTGTGAGCTCATTGAGCCTCTGGGGCAGGGCTGGGGTGGGGCAGGGTGGGGTGAGGAGAAGGGAAGTCTTACCTGTCCTGGCTTTCTCCACAGGGCCGGCAGCTGCCATTGGGGCACAGAAATGGCCCCATGGCACAGGTTTGCTGGGAGTAGAGCTGTTCCTGTTCCATCATAGTCTCCCCCGAGGGGAAGGGAAGCACCATTGCAATCACCCCACTAGCCCCCACCCCCACATACATTCCTATGACCAGGCAGCACGCTGTACCCGCCGTGGCAAAGACTCAGGTGCCACCACACAGTTGGTATCCCGGGCTGGTGCTTTGCTCACCCCTCACTAGTTATGCTATTTGTCCTAGGACAGAAAGGCAGAAGTAGGGGCCAGGGCACTGGACTGTAGTTATGCTTTATTGCCCTGCTCTGACAACCTTGAAGCTGGTTGTGAAAAGAAGCTGGTTGTGCAGAGTAGTCCTTTATAGGTGACTTGATCTCTTCATCTGCCTTCTATGACCTACAAAAAACAACCTGCATTTTCAGCCAGCTATATCTATTCTTGGAGTATAAAAGCTAATAGTAGTGTTGGACCTAGCGCAAGGCAATACATTTCATAAGCCAAAACCAATAATGGATTCACATCCACTTACGCCAGGGCTGGTCCCTTGCATTTTTCTTTTAGCTAATAGTGAATGAGCCTTCTCACCTTTGGTAATCTGAAGCCTGATGTTTTTTCTTGGCATAACCACCTCAGCATCCTAAATATCTTTTGATGATTCTGGCTTTTTATACCTGCTTAAAAAATCAGAATATTATCTTCTGTCTCTCCTTTCCAGCAAATGCTGGGGCTCCAGCAGTGTAACAGAATCCATAAGAGTGAAGCTCTTTAGAAGACAGATTGGCTCGTACTCTACTTGTTTTCAGTGCCTTCTGTCTAGGCATTTACGTGCCCCTCATCATCACTCTATCTGAATGCAATATAACAAATAGTGGGTGTACTGGCATTGGCAATGGACCCTCAAGACTGCAAGGCTGCAAAAGCTCCCCCTAGTGTTATGATACAAATAAACATGTTCTATGCCCTTAAATTGATTTGAAGACACCTGTGATGCAGGTTGTGTATAAGAAGCTACCAGCTTGACAATAATTCCTGCTATCCTGGGAAGTAGCTGACAGAAACATCTGTGAGGACAGAGAAATAAAACCTCAGAGCATTTCACTTAGATGGGCTGGCTTGAATTACTGTACATACACACACATGAACAGTCTGTGGAACATAACTGTCTGCCTTTTTGCTCATCTGGAAAGAGGGAAGAAGAGAGGCCCCTTCTGATGCCAATGCTTGGAGGTTTCCTATATTAACCTGAGATTAATATAGGTAAGATAAGTAAATGTTGTAATAACCAAAATGTACGCAGCTATTATACATATATGTATAGATTGGTTCAACATCTGGCAGGATTAGATCACCCCTAGTTTCTGGAAAACAGAAATTGCCCGGTGCCTTGTCTTAACTTTCAAGTTGGTAAGACCCCACATGCTGTATGTGCCTTTTACAGTTTCCCCCCCCCCCCAACTTTATATATACATATATATATACTTACTTATATATATTAGAGGTCCACCAGTGCATCAGCCTGATATCGGATCAGCACTGATATAAAGAAAATTGATGGTATCAGATATTAGCTCTTTTTGCCTGATGTGGCTGATAATGTAACCAATAAATGCCCTGTGCATGTGTGCAGCTGCAGTGCAACATGTAGGCTGCGAGGACCACAGTGTGGAGAGCTGTGTCCAGCTGGTAAGTCTGTTGTGGTGGAAGGGGAGGGGGAAAAGAAGGGGCATGAGGAGGGCAGATCAAGGCTCCCGGGGGCTGGGGTGGGTGCTGGGGCAGACGCTGCCCAGCTGGGGCGGGGCAGGACACAATAAAGAGCTGCGGCTCATCCCAGGGCCTTATGGGGGGCAGTTCCCGCTGCTGCACACACCCTGGGAGGGCATGGAGGGGGTGTGCCCCCAGATCTGTGCAGGACAGAGCAGGCTGCTGCTGCAGGCTGGGCTGGGCTGCGGCAGTGCTGGGAAGGGACTACAGAGGGGCTACGGCATATTTTGGGGTGGCTGCAGCCCCTCCAACCCCCCTCCCAGTGCCACTACTACCTGCCCTGAGCACAGCCCAGCCCTCACCAGGAAGAGCCCAGAGCAGCCCCAGCTCCAGATCTGGGGCACATGCCGCCATGCCCTCTCAGGGTGTGCACAGCAGTGGGAACCACCCACCTCGTCCCCAGATGAGCCGCAATTCTGTCCCGTGCCCTACCCTGCACTGCCCTGGCTGGGCAGCGCTTGCCCCAGCCCGTGCCCCAGCCCCACTCACTCCCTCATCGTAGGGGCCTCGATCTGCCCCCACCCCCAGACCCCTTCCCTTTCCCCTCCCCTTCCACCACAACAGGCTTACCAGCTGCGCACTGCTCTTCAAGCTGCCGGGCTGCTTATCGGAATTCGGATCGGTATTGGCTGATACGCCTCCCAAAAATCAACTATTGGTATCAGCACCCAAAATCTCTATTGATGCACCCCTAATGTATAACATTTCTGGAGTATGTGTGTGTGTGTGTATATGTATATACACACACACACACACACACACATCCAGTGCACCAAATGCCCTGATGGAAAATATGTAGGAGAAACCAAACAACAACTGGCTTCTTTTCTATTCTTTCCAGGAAGAACACAGACCAACTACAGATGCTTCCTTAGCCTGATGAAGAGTGTTTGTACCTGAAAGCTTGCAATGAATAATCTTTCCAACTATTTCAGTTGGCCTAATAAAAGATATCAGACTTATTCAAATAACTTTTTCTGCCTGTTATCAGGGTGTATGCACTTCTGATGCTTGCTAGTCTTGACAAGCGCACCCCCATTCAGGTATCAGGCCTTTAGTCATCACCTGAATCATTACTGAATTGTGCAACTGTCAACCTCCTGTACTAACAATTATTTCAGCGCTTCTCATCCTCTTGTGGGCTAAGATCAAGTGTAGTCGCTGCACTGGTCTGTTGCCCCAACCAAGATCACGTTAGAACGGCACTGTCCAATGCACCCCTGTCAAATGCCTTACAAGAGTCTGGTACAGCCTCCCAGTGGGGGGATCTCAGCTACACACCTACTTTATGGAAATAGGGGACTCCTCCCTAGCTTGCTCTTGTGGCCATTGGGTAAGAGCAAATAAGACTAGAGGGCATCCGAACCTAAGACCTGTGGGCTTGGGCCTGCATGTAGAATGCCTGCCAAATGGACTTTGGAGTATCTGAAGTCCCAGGCTGAAAAGTCTGGGCTGAAGGATACTTGCCCTATGTAGCCACGTATGGTATTTGAACAACTGAGTTTTGTTCAATTGAGAGGATTCAGAACTGATTTGACTAATTTGACCTAGAATACGAAAAAAAATTTAAAAAACCCCCCAAAACTTCAGCAAGTCTGACTTAGACATATGCCCTGCAGTTCTGTTCTATATGGAACAATGACAGAAGTAATCAGTGGCCCAGGAGTCTTCTTCAAGCAAAATATCATTTCTTTAGAACAAAGGTATTTGAGAGAACCCTTTTTAAAAACAACAGCAAAAAATAGTAAACCGTCCCTGTACATTTTCACTGAGGTTTGATTCCCTGGATCTGATAAGGGCCAATTTCTTTCTACTCCCTCCCCAAAAATCTCATACTTTGTTAGCCCACACCCTCTCTCAAGGGACTTCTAATTGCTTAGCATCCTTTCCTAGCTGTGTTTTATTGGAAGACAGGATGCAAGCTTCTGGAAGCTAAAGTCTGTACTGTATAGTCGCATCATACGCACATTTAACTTGTGCGAATTCAACTATACGTGGGGGGGGGCAGGGCTTGAGTTTGTGGCGGTGGCGGGAGGGTTTGGCAGTGGGGTGGTGGCCCGGAGGCACGCAGCCATCCCTCCCACCACCCTGTGCTGCGCTGCTGCCGCTGGCCGCACAACTCCAAGCACGGCTCTGCGGCGGCGGCGGGAGGTTTTGGCAGCGTAGTGGTTGCCTGGTGACACACAGCCATCCCCGCCCCCACCCAGCGCTGCACTGCTGCCACCGGCTGCACAGCTCCAAGCACGGCTCCGTGGCAACAGCAGGTTTTGGAGGAAGAGGCAGTCGCCATTGGTTAAATTGCTGGCGATTTGACTATACGTGATTTTTGCCTTACACGGTGACCTCAGAACCTAACCCCTGCGTAAGACGTGACATGCCTGCACTACTTCTGTCCTGACCCTGGGTCTGCTGCCAAGGAAGTAACTCTGTCTACTGGCTCCCACACCAGAGCCCTGCAATCAGGCAGTATAGATGGCCCAGGAATGGTAACCTCCAAAACTTGAGGGTTTACACAGCACTGTGCCCAGGCAAATCAACTTCTTAGCTGAACTAATTAGCCTACCTGTACTAAGATGGGTATACTAGACCAGTGGTTCTCAACCATTTTAGACTCAAGGCACCCCTCAATAGACTGAAGGCAGCCCTCATTAGATTCAAGCCAGCCGTCCATAACTTTTGTGAATTGACCAGCTGCCTGTTGTTATTGTACTTACCTCCTTGCAGAGGGGCCCTACTTGCAAGGAGGCCCTCAGGTAGGGCCTGAGCCTGCACTTATCTGATTATTTTCTCACACCAGGCTTATCTCATCTTTCAGAGCACCCGTCAGAGGATCTAGTGGCACCCCTGGGTGCCCTGACACCCTGGCTGAGCACCACTCTACTAGAACTTGAACTGACTACTTCCAGACATCTGGGGAGTGTCAGAAACTGCCTTAGATTTTGCTCCCTGAAAACTGCCAGCTTTAAATATTGTTCTTCCTTTATCTGTGTAACTGATTTGCTATGTGACAGTGAATAAGTCACTTATCTTCTTTATCAGTTACCCTAACTGCAAACTAAAGATCACTGTGCCTCCCCGCAGTTGTAAAATGCAACAGATGACAAATTACAGAATGGCAAAAAGGGTAGATACAAGTACTGCATACTCCACAGAGAAAACGTAGAGTTGAGGGAGCTGCACAAAAATGGGCATTACTTTTAGGACACGAGAGGTGAGTATCCAGGGTTGCTAACTAAGGAATGAGATGTTTTTCTCAGCCTTAGCTACTGGAGTCTTGCAGTTATGTAGGAACCTCAGCTGGTGATTTAAATATGCCCCCCTGGCCTATGCCACAGAGCTTTAGCTGACAGATCCAGTGTCTACCCTCACAGTGACCAAACCCTTCCCTCTGCCGCCTCAGTCACACCAGCTCCGCATGCCACAGGTTTCTGCCAACACTTGACAGTGTATGCCGCAGCACGTGGAGATGCGTCCATGCTTTCTGATGGCTGCCAACCCACCTCTTATCCCTGGTGCCTCCCAGGGTACAGCTGACACAAGCCCTTTAGTGAAGCTGAAAGTGCCTTAAGAAACCGGAAGCCAGGCAGGGATGTGGGTACTTGCAGGGTCCTGCAAGACTCTCATAACTGAGAAAAGCTTTAAACACCCAGCCTGATTGGGCCCATCTACACGTGCACTTTAATGCATGTAAGCTTATTTTAATGCGCATTAACAGATCACAGAAAACTCTGCGCTTTCGCTAATGCGCAGTAAAATAGGCTAATCCTCCTTTTTCTAGTACCTCACAATGGAGGGCACCTATACACATGATGAAGCTCTGCCCCTGTGTGTCCTAATCAGCATGCCTTGGATCAATCAGTCTGCTGGAGCCTGCTAATTAGCACACTGCTGCAGCCTCCTCCACCGCTATATTCAGCGTCCCTGCATTTCAAACTGGTGCCGCGACGCTTTAACTGAAGTTGTCAAACACACTTTAGGTAAAAGCTCCCCCCACTTCTAAAGTGCAAGATGCTGAATATGCAGGACGCTGGGGGCACTCCAATTAGAGCCACTCCAATTAAAGCATTCCCACTCCACCCCCGATCACGTGTATAGATACTCAAAGGCATTACTTTTAATGCACATTAACAAAAGGCGTATTCGTGAATGTGTAGATGTGCCGGGTCTCATGTCTGACCCAGCAGCGGCACCCAAGGCTACCTCCCAAATCCTTGGGATGCCTCCGCTGCTCCCCGACTTGGCTGCGGCTCGGGGGAGCGCGGAGGCAGCCCGCTCCCCTCTGCCACTGCTCTGCTTCCCCTTCGCAGCCCCCGCCCGCCGCCACCAGCAGCGTTGCTAGAGAGCAGCCCCCCCCATACCTTGTTCTCAGAGTCGCGCCAATCGAATCCAGCCTCCCCGCGTCGCCCCGCCCCGCCCCCGCCCAGGGCTAAGCCACGCCCCCTCCCCAAGGCCAGGGTGGGATTTAAACTCCAGCTGCCCGCCGCGTTTCAAGGGGTGTTGTTGTGTTCGGGCTGAGGCGAGCGGAACCGGGTCGGGTGAGCGCGGGGGCGGGAGACTGGCGTGGTCGCAGCTCGCCCCCAAGCTGGGCCCGGGTGGCGGGGAGGGGCGGCTTCCCCCCCACGGAGCTGCCGGTTGCCCCAATCCTTAGGGTGGGTGGAGAGAGGGACGTGCCTTGGCCGCATCCTTCCAGTGTTAATAGGCCGGGCGTCCCTGGGGGAAGGGGGCCCGGGTTGGGAGGGCTGGGGTCCCCTCTGTACTCATGTACTGCCCTGATCCAGGTTTGACCGGCTTAGGTGTTGCTGGCCTCCTCCCTTGGCTCCTGCCCCAGGCAGCATGTGCCCTGCTGAAGATCATCTAGGGAGTGGGTTTGTCCTCCCTCCACCAGTTGGCTCGGGCCGGCTTGCAGCTCACCACTCCAGTCCTGACTGGTCTGTGGAAGAGCCTTTCCTGCCTCGTTGCTCCAGAAACCCAGTGAGCAACAAGTGCTGCTGGTTGTGCAACAATCGGAGGATTTGGTTTCCTTTCTGCGCTGCCCCAAGAACCTCCAAAGGGGAAGGGCCTGTGGCTCCGTGCCAGGGCAGTCCTTAGTGTCTCCAGGGCATTTCAGGGGTGCTGCTTGGTGCTAACCCTGCTGGCTGTGCAAACATGGTTTGCAAGGCAAACCCAGACATGGCAACTAGGAGTCCAGAGCATGACAAACCTTTTGATGTGCAGTGGGCTTCCTAAGTTCTTTGCAATGGAAGAATTGTCCAATATTTTTTATCTTATTTAATTAACTTATTTAACTTTGTAGCAAGAAAAGAAGTGAAAATTAAGAGCTGGCGTCTTCTCGGGGTGCCTCCGGTCTGTCAAAGGGGTGCTTCAAACCTAAAAGGCTTGAGAACCACTGCCCAAAGCTGAAGCAACTAGAGCAGTGGTCACCAACCAGTGGATCACAAACCACAGGTAGATCTTGGGCACTCTTGTAGTCAGTCTGAGACTGGGATGGGGGGCTGGGTGCCTGCATTCACGCTGCAGCCCAGCAGGTCAGTCGGTAGGGGAGGGAAGGGGTGAGGGCTAGATTGAGGCCCCTCTGGTGAGGGACAGTGCTGCAGAGGCAGGAGCAGGGGTAAGTTGAGTGGGGCCCTGGCTGGGGTAAGTTGAGTGGGTGGGACTTACCTGCTGGGGACGTGTGCCCCTAAATAACTTTTCCCCTCTATCTGCCCTCCCTCCACGCTCCCCCCCCCCCCCCCCCCCTTCCCCCCCCCCTCTCCCCCCTGGGGGGGGGCAGTCTTACCTGCTGGGTGGGGAGGAGGGGTGGTGGTGCACGGTAGATCTTGGTATGCTTTTAAATGCCAAAGGTGATCTCGTACTTAAAGGTTGGAGACCACTGACCTAGAGGCCAAGCTGCTGCTTCAACTTGTTACTTGGCAAGCAGTCACTTTAGGTTCTGAAAAGGACTGTTACTTCTCCTTTAGCTCTCACATCCCTTCTTAATTTATGGGATAAAAAGTGATTTGTGAAAGGGTGTCAAACTTTCTCACAAAGCTGAGAGGCTAATAGTGGTAGACTGCCTTCCACCAAAAGAAGTTGCTGTGCATGTGGAACTTTAGCCATCATTTAATCAAGGCAAGAATAATGCCCCTCCAACATGCTAATTCTAGCGCTTGTATCCTAAACTTATATGCTTACGTTATCTGTAGTGCATCACCTTTTAGAAGTATGGAAAGGAGTTGAGTTCCTTCCAAAATGATCGCTCCTGTAATACTACGTGGGGGGGTTTTATTTGTTTTTTGTTTTTAATTAAGCATTGGTGTTACTTTGGAAACTACCTCTTTTGTGGTTTAGTGTTCAGCTGTACTGCACTGACACCACTGCTTCTAGGTGTCCCCTGCCCCCTCCTGCCTTTCTAAACAAAAGTTTCCAGGTACACTACATGGAGTAAGGACAGTGATCTGTGGAGGCTGTTGGGTCATCCCAACTTCCCAAACCGGGGTGCATTTTTAAAGGAAGATGCATGTAACTGGAAATTATTCTGTGGATGGCATTCCATGAGCCCAGACTAGTCCTCTGGCTACCCTGGGCTAGTCTGCTGAAATGGATAGGAGTGGTGGGGTAGGAGGTCTTGGATGGTTACTAGAGAACTAGTAGAGCAGTGTCTGCTTGTCTGAAATCAAGCAGAAGTTAGGGCAGGGTGGCTTCTTAGACTCTGATTTGGAGAGGCAAGCTTGTTGCATGTGATGGCCTAATTCAGATGCTGAGAATGGACTTGCATAAAGACAGGATGTAAAGATGAATTCTAGTACAAAGGGAAAGGATAGGAGGTGGAGATGGGCACTGCTCTGTTTTAAACCTGTTCTACTGGCAAGTCCATTCATAGCATCTGATAGAAGTAGGTGGAAAGCTCATGACTCTCCTCTGAAAGGTGTCGGCCTGTACTGCCTTCATCTCTGCAGAGCTAGTAGAGTTCTTTGTAGGAGATGAGGTGTTGACACATTTTAAGTGTATTGTAATAATAATTAACTCCAATTTATTGGCTAAGCCATATGTGGGGAAAGTACATAGTGCTTGAGCCAAATTTGATTCAGAAAGCGTTGATTCATCTTGTGATTTGTGGCGGGGGGGATGAATTCAGCTACCCAATAGTAAAAGATCCAGCTTTTTCTTAACTGTGCTGGCCTGATCTTTGGTCTGGCATAAAACAGGACTGAAACATACCATCACTCCTGTTTTTAAGCTGTTCTGGGAGGTTGAGCAGCATGCTAAAGCCAAAACTTTGAAATAAACTTCTGGTGACAGTTTAATTTGTGAGTAGTCCAAAGGATAACTTTGTGAGCTAAATACTGCTGAGGCGCTACCATTCTTCAGGAGTTTGTGAATTAACTTGTAGTAATCCTAATGTCACTTAACATATTGCAGGCTTAACTGTTTTAAGTCTACTTTATAGCTTGCTTCTTTCTTTAATATTAAAATTTGGGAAAGAATTTGGTGCAAAATAAATGGAAGGGAATCTTTTTGAAAGAAGAATCCAGGTTCAGAAGAGTCCAAACTGTATGTAAAGAAAAGCAGGATAGATGAAGGTGCTGGTAAAACTAACTCTTGGGTGTGAAACTGCATTTGATCAGATTCCAAAGTTCGTGCTGAAAAGTGCATATCATGTGCTACTGCATCAGCAGGACTTAAACGTTTAGCTAGCAGTGCTTCCCTTCATCAGCACTTCATGCTGTCACATGATTTCCTGTTTCAACCATGAGATGTCGTGTGCTCTCAAACACCCATAACACAACTAAAATTGCAGTGTTGCAGTTTGAGAAGGATGGAATGGTATTGCCTTAATCCTTTGAATTACTTTAGCATTTTGTCCATGTTTTATTAGGCTCTGGGCAAATATTTTTTTTTTCCTCCTTCCTTCTAGAACTTTAAATAGTATTACTCTGACTGGAAAATGTCTGGCCTTGAAACCCTCTTCAGGTACATTGATGAGCACCAGGATCTCTATGTTCAGGTAAGTAGTTTAATAATTTGCGGAGAACTTTATCCTAAAGGGAAATCTATTTGTTGGACTGACACTTAGTTGCAAGTTGCAAGAACATAAGAATTGCTGCTTACTGAGTCCATCTTGGCATGGTTTCCTGGCCACTGTGAGCAAGTGGATACTGAAAGGAAGAATAAGCAGGATCTGCCTAGGGCTTTTCGTTTTTCCACTGTCCCTCCCACTTGCAGCTGCCATCATTTACGGCCTAGGAAGTTCTAATTCAGGGGCTGTACCCCTACCTCCCATGCTCAATAGCTGCTGATGCATTTTTCCTCCAAGAATCTGTCCAGTCCCTTCTTGAATTTGGCTGAACTATCAGTTTACATAGCATCTTGTGGCAATGAGTTCCATGCTTTACACAGTGTGGAAAAATAATTCCTTTTGTTAGTTTTAAACTTACTACCTACTAGCTTCATCTTGTGACCCCCTGGTTTTCTCCTCCTCACTTACTATTTAAAATAAATCGGCCTGGCCTCTGTATTCTCTCCTCATGTAGAAGCCCCTCCGTACCACCAATCATTCCTGTTTCCCTTCCCTATACCTTCTCCAGCTTTCTTTCTATATACTTGTTGAGCTTTAGGTACAGTAGTCAAGTGTAGATACAGCATGGATTTACAAAGGGGCATAATGATACTTTTTATTTGCAATTCCTCTCTTAATGGTTCTTAACGTTGTTTGCCTTTGTGATAGTTGCTGAGCTGATGGTATTTTTAGCAAGCTGCCTACAATGACTCCCAGAACTCTTCTGTGTGGTAACAGCTAATGTAGAGCCTATCATAGTATAGGTATAGTTTGAGTTACTTTTGCCCCTGTGGATCACTTCCCACTTACCTACACTGAATTTAGTTTGCCCTTTAGTTGCCCATTCTTTCAGTAGTGCCAGATCTTTCTGTAATTCCTCACTCCTGTCTTGGTCTTTACCTTTTTGAATAATTCAGTGTCAAATTTGGCCACCTTGGTACTCGCCCCCTGTTCAACATCACTTATGAATATGTTAAACACCAGTGATCCCAACACCAATCCCTGTGGAACCCTGCTTTTTACTTCTTTCCATCCTGAAAACTGACTGTTCATTCTCATTTGCTGTCCTTAAGCCAATTGCTAATCCATGAGTGGACCTTCCTGGTAATCCCCTGACTACTTCCTTTCATTAAGAGTTAGTAAGGTGGTGCTGCCAACCACACCTGTATCCATTTTTAATGATTAATATGTTGATTCTTGGTTTTCCTGCTTTCTCAGGAACTCAAGTAACTTGTGGTTGAGAGACTACAATTGGCAATATTAAGTGTAATTGGATGTTGCCTCACTATAATAATACCAAATATTACAGAGAATAAGTGAGTAAATATTGGGTTTTAATCCATATTCTTTAAAATGCTTCTCAAACCACAAGTAGCCTTCCCAATAGACCAGTGAGGTAAAAGATGACGAGTGATAAGTGGGGAGGCATAGCTGCAGTGACTAAACTAAAGCCTAGAGGGAATTCGTGTCAGAGTCGGGACTAAACTTTAGCAGCTCCTGAATTGTAGACTGCTGACTGCATGTCTCCCCACATGGAGAGAGAGAGAGATCAAAGTACTTCTGCAACATCAACTCTTCTTTAGGGAGGTTGACCTTTGTTACAAACTATCTGGCTATAAAGTTTAAAATGTGCCTTCTGCTGATCTCTACAACTTGATATGCTTTCTATGTTAGTGGGGTTTATTGGAAGTCTTGAGGGACTGGACTGCCAAAAAATATTCAAACTTCAATGCTCTTTGTATGGTGCTCGTTACTTGTTAAGAGTAACTAGCACTTGGGGCCAAAAATGATATTCTTGAGAGTCCTAAGGGGAAGGGCTCTCAAGCTGATATCTTTTTAGAGAAAATGTTGCATGAAACAGTTGGTGCCACGAACCAAAACAAAGCCAAGTTGCTTGGGCAAACTATAGTATGTTCAAGCCTTTAATGCTGAGCAGATGGACCATTTTTTTTTTTTTTTTTTTTTTTTTTTTTTTTTTTTTTTTTTTTTTTTTTTTTTTTTTTTTTTTTTTTTTTTTTTTGCTACACTGTATAAATGGGGCACCTATAAAGGATAATCTTTCTAGAGAAATCGTACCATATTTATGTGAATCCAGGACTACTTTGAATATAAGATAATCTTCCTGCCTGCCAAGAAATAATTCCTATGCATAGAAAAATTGTATGAGTTTGTTATAACTTTCCATGTATAGAATCTAGTTATTGGGGGTTTGTAATCTTAAATTCATTTTCCTCCTCCTCCACCTTCCACTGCTGCAACAGGGGAGGCAAAGAGGGGTAGGGGCAGGTGGCTTGCCCCTTGCCCACTTCCTGTCTATTCCCCGCCTCTCCCCATGTCACTGCATGCCTCCAGACTACTGCATACCTTGCTGTGTGGATTCATGCTGCCTCTTCTGATTGTAAGTGCTGCTTTTGCCATATGATTTTAAAACAAGGCTCCCCCCCAGCCATATTGAATGAGGAGAAAAGATCCCCTCTTGGAATTGAGTAAATACTAAATATAGTAATTATAGTAACTATACTAAATGGACT
>NW_005842303.1:1240396-1244889 GCF_000455745.1 Alligator sinensis | reverse complement strand
CTTTCCCTTTCAAACAGAACCCAAACCACAGACTTGTAATCAAATCTTACAGTTGAGACCCAATGCCTGACTTTGTACCTCAAGTCATATATTCCTAAAATACCTTTCACTGGATGGTATGGAATAATACTATTATTAAGGTAAAGTCTTAACTTTTTGTTATCACCAAACAGCGTCTGGCCCAGTGGGTGGCAATCCAGAGTGTGTCAGCATGGCCGGAGAAGAGGGATGAAATCAAACAAATGATGGAAACTGCTGCCAAGGATATTAAGCGGTTGGGTGGCACCACTGAACTGATGGATATTGGGACCCAAAGGGTATGAAGATCTGCAACATGATGCTACTGTGTAAACTAGAAAATGATTCTGTCAGAGTAGACTTTTAAATTGTGTGGCTTGGTTGGAGCCCTAGGGAAAGGAAGTTGCAACCTGTCAATGCTTTCCTGCTAGGAACTAATCCTCTGGGTTTCAGAAGCGGCACCTAAATGTTGGAGTTTACAGTCTCTGCACGGCAGCTTTAAGTGCTCCAGGAGTAGGGACTTCATTTGAAGCCTTGTAGAAATGAGCATGAAAGGATCTGAGAGAGGTCCTGATGCAAAATTGGTGCAATGAGAAACTTGACTAGAATAAAACCCTCAAGGATGGGATTTGTATATCTTGACACTAAACTTCAGTTGGCAGAAAAATACTTTATTTGTGAAGCAGAAGGTTGTCATCTGGTAAAAAGGTAAATATATAATAGGCACTTGCACAGCCCAAATGACCTATAACTGAAATAGGCTTAGGTTTCTAGCATTGCATGGATCCCAGTAGCAGTCTTGGTTATGCCTGATCTCTTGTCAAGGACTTTTTCCTCCTAGATAATCTAAAGAATGAACCTTGCCCTATCTTTATCTAGAGATTAATTCAGGTCTTTAATCTTTTAGGAATATTTTAAACCTTGTACTCTGTAGTAAGGTGATTGGATCAAAAGCTAAGTAATGCTGAGTAAGAGTGAGGGACTATCCAAATTGAAACCTTTTTAACTATACTCCTACTGGTGCATCTCCATAGTGAGTTGGGAGAGTCTGCATTTCCACAATGAGTCTGGTGCTGTATAAAGTTCCAAAACAGCTAAATAGCATCCAGGGTCTAGTGTGGATTCCTGATCAAATTTTAAGGATGTTGGTATCTGCAATGAACACTGAAGTTATGTCAGGCAACTAATTAAACTGTTCCCTGAAGGACATCAAATGATCTCTCTCTCCATCTAACAAACTGAACTCTGGCTTGCTATGTTCTGTACTCACTGCTGAAGTCCAGGTACAAAGGCTTTTAAGTGACCGTCTTTAGATAAGACCAGCTCTTTAATGTGACATAGTAACTGTAGGTTGCATGACACTAACACTGAACTTCAGCACTGACTGGCCATGTTTTGAAGGTGTCATGAGCACTTACTCTAGTTATAACAATCCTAGCCTGAGCTCAGTGGACCTGTGGTTGTTCTGTAACAACCTTTAGCTTCCCTGGGGTTGGAAGAGGAGCTGTAAGGGGAGTGACTTAGAGGGTGATCCCAGGAGCTGTGTTTTTGAAAATGATGCAGCACTTTGAGAACAAAAGGTACCTTACGGCTGCAATCAGAAGTACAGTGCAGCTAAATAAAGATGCAAGTTGCTACAGTTGAAATGGAGTCCTCTTAGTGCTTGGTGCATGTAACAGTCTTAGAGCCATAGTGTCCTATACCCAAATTATAGCAATATTTGGGCTGTGAAGCTTGGAGGGTAGCACCAATCAACTTTTACTTAAAGCATTTTGTTCTTTTTCTAGTTTAACTTTTATCTACAAAAGCTAAAGTGTAGGCCTAGAATTATCCCATGAGATTTGCTTTCAGAGCATTAAACTTTCTAGCAGCTGAATGGCCATCTTATGGCTTATCACTGAAACCTGCCTACTTTTTGTTTCTAGCTGCCTGATGGTTCAGAGATTCCTCTGCCTCCAATTATTCTTGGCAAACTAGGCTCTGATCCAAAGAAGAAAACTGTCTGTGTCTATGGGCACCTGGATGTACAACCTGCTGCCCTAGAGGACGGATGGGACAGTGAGCCCTTCACTTTGGAAGAAAGAGATGGTAGGAGTGATATGCTTTAAAACAAGTCTAACCCTTGGCCCACGAAGGTTTTATAACTTGGATGACCTCTTAAACTCTATTACTTGGAGGAGGTGGGGAAGTGTTGGTAATGAATGGAAGAGCTTAGCATTTGTCCTTTGGAGAGCTGAGCTTTTAAAGTAAGGGGGAAGACAAAGTGGTTCTTTTTGGCCTAAACTCTTTTTCTCCATCTGTCAGCCAAGCTGTGCTCTCGCATTCATTTCCTCGTAGCTACTGTGATATGGGTATGTTAGCATTGGATATTGGTTTTCATGGCAACTGTGCCCATCAAATGCGCTAAAACTGAATATTTTGTCATGATTAAAGCTTGTAGTCTGCAGCAGGGGGGAGGTGATTTTTTTTTTTTTTTTTTTGCATCACCTTTGCAAGCAATCCTGGGGTTCGCAACTAGTATGTGGGCCAAAAAAACTTAACGGTGGGGGGGAGCTGGGCTAGTCCTATGGCTCATAGCTCAAATCACTGGTCATTGGAGTGCCTGGTGGCTTTAGCTAGGCCAAGCCACTGCACAGGGGATTATTGAAGGACATGGGAGACAGAGGGAATTACTCCAAATGCAAGCTAAGTAGTTTCCCACAAAAGGGGGATCAACATGGGGAAGAAGGGTGTAGGGGAACCCTGCCCTAGGTGAGCTCATACAACAGCTTCTGTTACCACAGCATAAATGGCTAATAATAGAGAATACTGAAGACCCTCTTCTTGAAAGCCTACCCCATAGATGGCCTCTTTTCCCTGCTTCAGCACTCAACAGGCAAAGCTGGTGATCTTGAAAGTCAAAGGTTGGATGACTAAGATCTCTTGTAAAGGCAGACGCATAGCTTTGATGTTTACACCACAGCAAATCGGCTGCTAGCAAACAGACTTATCAGTGACCCATCAGTTTCTAGTGTTGGAGTAACTTAGATTTTATTCATGTGATAAAGATTAACTAAGTTCTTGTAAGAAAAGCCAGGCCCTGTCCTTGTGCTACTTGAGCTACACACAGGGTGACAAAACTGCTGCTCTAGGAGTTGTTAGTGCTTCCAGTCTGATTCTGCCATCGATTGACTGCTGCTACAGTGTTTGTGAGAGCAGTGCTGATTGTGTATTGGGCACATCCAAAGCTCTGCTGCATTCCAGTGAATCTCAACTGATGTCTGGCCTAGAGGGGGTTGTTTCAGTGTCAAGCAACTTTGGGTGCCTATAAACAAGCAGGGAGGCTGCTGAGCAGGCAATTGGCTGCAATTGCCATGCTCCATCAGCCAGCCTGCTGTGTCTTGGGTGCTGGCAGCATCCCTGTGCTTCGTAATGGTGGTGAGGGGCTTTATGTAAAGCTTGTTCAACCCCCATTTTTGAAGTTTGGGGATGCTGATGCACGAGACACTCCAGGCCCTTTTAAATTAGAGCCGCCTTCTAACTTAAAGTGCCTTCCTCCCCCTCCCGTGCCCCCTCCCCCCCAGCACATGTATAAATGCCCTTTGACACCATTTTACTAGCTCATGTACCCAGTCTATTCAATCTCAAGAGATGGGGGATTCTTAAGTGTGGTAGGCAGGAAACTTGTTTCTCCTTGAATCTTGGAGTGGGTGCAGAATACTCAGAGGTGCCCATCTGTTAACATTACTTGGACTGAGGAAGAGAAGCTGGCTATTCTAAAGGTTTGATTTGTTAAAATTTTCTATAGATTAATTACTGGCAACTAGTATAGAAGTATAACCTCTAATAGCCTATCAAATTGGGGGAACCAACCTTTTTGGGGGCTTGTCTTGTGGCATGTCTGTTGCTTCCGAAGTGCCAGCCTGATTCCTTTCTCCTGCCCCATCTGCTCTCTGATCTGTCTTACTTGCATCTGCTGCCGTACTGCCTGTCCCTTCCTTGTCTATCATGTACCACCCAAGTTGCCCATGCCACTTGTGGCATGCAGGCAGGGGGCTGGGGGAGCGGGCGTGGGGGGAACCCCCATGGTCCCCTCCCCTCCCCCTAGTACTTGCCAGCACAGAGTTCAGCTGCAGCCACTGGGGACTGCCTGAATCATCAAAGTTCTCCGAATCTTTTCTGACTTTTAAATTGGTCCCTATTCAATTTAGGGTTTGGCCACCAAATCGGGCCAAATCTCCTCCAAATCACATTACCACCCGAAGCTTTGCACAGCCCTAATATTCAGCCTTTTATGATGGGGGTAGCCTTGCAGAGCCCAAGTACAGAAACTAGGCAGGCACAGCCCTGCATCCAAAGCTTATCTAAGGCAGGGGTTTTCAACTTTTTTTAAGCAGTGTATCCCAAGTAGCTGGTTGAGGGGTGGGCTGGGTAGCAGCAGCTGGTCATGGAGCCGGGGGGATGGGAGGTGTGGTGGCAGCAGCAGCCACACATGG
>NW_005842303.1:1206570-1240223 GCF_000455745.1 Alligator sinensis | reverse complement strand
TGGGGGCCCCCCCGCGGCGCCCCCCCCCCCCCCCCCCCCAAATCCAGCTAGCCAGGCGGTACCTGTTCAACCCGCAGAGGGGTGCTGCTGCCCTCACTCTGCCCTGGCCCTGCTCCAGTGAGGCAGTGGCATGGGGTGGTGCCGCTCCATCCCCACCTGTGCATACCCCCTGGGACCTTTCTAGGTACCCCCAGGTTGCACGTACCCCTGGTTGACAACCCCTGATCTAGGGGGTTGGAGGCAAGTGGGATGGTATCTCCTGAGGAGCCCTTGCTACAGCAGGTGCAGCCCATCCCCCAGTGTATGGCGGGGGGGGGAACAAATGAAGTACTGGGAGTAGCTTCTGGAGTCTGTGCCAAGGCGTTGCTGCCATTGAAGCCAACCCTGCAGCACTAGCTGCTGCCTTCAGTATGCAGAGAGCTGGGGCAAATAAGACTTTGCTTCTCACTGATTCTTCCTGTGGCTTCCCCCTTGCAGCCCTAGATACTGCATGAGCTCACTAGGTCTCTGGTCTTGACTCCAAGAATTTGGTTGTTACTTCCTCCTGATAGCCTGCCTGTTCAGTGACTTTGAGGCACATGTTAGCCCTTACTTCTGATTCCAATTCGCCTAGTTTTTAGGTTTCATAAATTGGTTCTTTTTTCCAGATTAAAATGCTGTCTTGATTTTTATGCTTTAACTTGTGACTGTGTTAATGGTTGTGAAAGAAGCAGCTTGTCCCTAAAATGCAATTTAATTGTCCAGTTGTGTGAACTTGGATAGAGCTGGCTGAAACTCTAGTTTAACCCTGTTTTTAGGCATGACTGTATTATGACACATCCAAGCAAGTTTGAATACACTAGTAATATACTATTGTTTCAGATTCTTCCCCAGATGGCTAACTGAAGCGATGTTGAAGTACGACAAAGCTTTGTATTTGCAAGTCCTCTATCACTGAATACCTCTCCCTGTATCTTTTTTTTTTTGTTGTTGTTGCTATAGGAAAGCTCTATGGACGAGGGGCAACAGATGATAAAGGTCCAGTACTTGCTTGGTTGAACGCCTTGGAAGCTTATCAGCAAACTAAACAGGTATTCTGTTTAGTGCATTCTGCTCAACTCAGCTGTGTGGTATAAAGCAGTACAAAAGTTATCCACTTGCAATTAATCTTGAATCTAGTGTATAAAAACCCAGCCTGCTTGCTCGTCCTAGTGCTGCGCTCTCATTCTAGTGCTGATGGAGTAGTACAGTTCTTGTCTTATTTGCAAGTAGGTCATATAGTTGGAGTGGCTAATTCTGGGGAAGCACTTCAGATGCCTGTCTTGCGGTTATCTTCCTGTAATTTTTAGTAGTTAATTACGCAATGAGAAACAACAGGCACAGCCTACTGCAGGAAAAATTAAGCCTTAACAAGCTCTGCTGAAATGTGAGGAGTGCTCTTGACCTTAAAACCAGAACAGTCTGTTTACTTTTTGAAGGTGGCAAGGCGGGGACCACAAAACCCAAAAACCCCATCATTCTTCTTTTGGGTTCAAGTGGCAAGTTTTGCAAACCTGGTCAGGCTGTCGGTTTTGATGCTGCTTTAACTTACTGAAGGGTGAATGTGATCAAAATGTTCAACAGGAAGCCTGAACTATATTAATCTATAGTAGAATAATAAATGGAAGACTGAAAACCTATTTCCAATGTCATTATAAAACAGACTTCCTCTATCAGGTTAACTAACTAGAGGATATGCTGTTAATCTACTAACCAGGTATTGCGACCCAGGGAATGGGAGGTAGTGGCAGAGGAGTGTGGCTTGCATCCTGTTGTTTCTTTAAGGCAACTTGATAGACTATTATAACAGTTCATAAAGAGGAGAGAAACTCTAGTCTTACGGGATATAGGTTTGTCAGATCTTGTGCCTTTCTACAGACCAGAAAGAGCTGTCTTATTGCTTCACAACCTTTTAGGACAAGCTCATTACTTGAATAGTGACACTTGAGTCAATGGAGTGTGGGATTGACTTCGCATTTGCCTGCAGATTTACTAACAAGTGCCCTTCATAAAGCCAGTAACAACTTAGCTGTTCCTAGTCTGAAATGAGCTCCTGTTAATCATCCCTCATCTGAAAGGCATATAACAAGTACATGGAATAATAGCTGAATGACTGTTTCTATGCATGTCTAATCTTTTGGCTCTTCCTCCAAAGGAATTCCCAGTCAACATCAAGTTTTGTCTAGAAGGCATGGAAGAATCTGGCTCCGAGGGCCTTGATGAATTGATTTTTGCTCAGCGTGACACTTTCTTCAAAGATGTAGACTATGTTTGCATCTCTGACAACTATTGGCTCGGGAAGAAAAAACCCTGCATCACATATGGCCTAAGGGGTATCTGCTACTTCTTCATAGAGGTAAAATCCTCCTCTTTTTTTTTTTTTTTTTTTTTTTCCCCCACACACATGTTAACCCAAGATGCTTGCAAATAGGATGTTATGCTTTATGAAGAGCTGTGGCTGCTCTAATTCTTGACACTTCCTGTTCCAGACGATGCACTTTTCTGAAGCTGATCAGTAACTCCCAGTAGAACAAGTTCAGTATCTGTATTCTCCTTGCATAGTCTCTTCTGGGTGGTAACATTCATAGGCAACAAAGCCTTCTTTACATACTTCCCCTAGTGATGTGTAATGCTGCCATGAGTTCTGACATGGACCTTTTTCATCAAGTTTGACTTCTGTATGTGAGTTGTTGTATCAGTCAAACAATATGGCCATAAATCTCCTAACAAAAAGGCCTTTTGCAATAGGATTTTCTTCCTTCCAGTGCCTACAGGAATAAGTTCCCAGTCTTGAAAGTCCTCTTGCTGCTATTGCATTGTAAATAGCTGCAGATTTCAAAATATCATTGCTTGCAGCACAGTCTTTCCACTATCTAGCCTTAAAGAATCTCCATAATTGTGGGTACAGCTAGTATGTCTATTAAGGGGTAGGCCAAAAACAACTGGATCTCCAAATAAGCTGTTTTGCAGGTGGAATGCAGTGACAAGGACCTTCACTCTGGAGTTTATGGTGGCTCAGTGCATGAGGCTATGACTGATCTTGTTGCTTTAATGGGTAAGACATGTTTCCCTTCATGCTAAAGTTAGACAGGCCAGCCCATCCTTAACCAAGAGGAATGCAAGTGAATTAACTCTGCCTCATATACTTCTTTATTGCAAGTTGCATAACTAACGGGTCAACTTGTTATATGCTGTGAGGGGTTTTGCTGCCTAATGTACTTTGTACCATTTGGCTACCTAAAACTAAAGTATTAATCACTTAAATTATGGTTTGCAGGGGAAGTATCCATTAAGAAAAATGGAAGGTGAAAAGCTCTAGGCACTATAGGATGGAGTTAACTTCAGGTTTCTTTAGTTGACCAGTGTCTTAGGCTTTTCTTTTTAATCTGAGCTCTAGGGCTGTAATTAGCTGCCTGCTTCCCTGCAAACCAGTTTATAAAATGACAGGAAGCTCCATGGAGGGATGTTACTTCAAATACAGCACAAGAAAGATTGGGTAGTGACTTACTTTGACCTCAAGTATAGACTAGTCATTAATATGCTGACCTGGCATGTTCATACATGAGTTATTCCACCGCTAGGGCTGACTTGTAGGGATCTTGAATGGCTAGCATAGCATGCACAACACAACTGAAAGTAGTGAAGGCTCTGGGCAGCTAGGCATCATACAGACTTGAACCTGGATCTGTAAAGAGGAGCAGTTCTTACCTCTTTTCCCTTCTTTGCTCTTACTCGTAGGAAATGCCTAAAGAAAAAGACTGTAGAAGTCTGTTTACAGTAACATGGAAATGCTTTGATTTAACAACACTTAAGCTTTTAGACACTAATCTTTTTGGCTTTTCCCTTATAGGCTGTCTTCTGGATAAGAAAGGGAAAATTCTTATCCCTGGAATTAATGATGCAGTGGCGCCCCTTACTGATGAGGAGCTAAAATTATATGAAAAGATTGACTTTGACGTGGAGGAATATGCAAAAGATGTGGGAGCAACAAAACTACTGCATGACTCAAAAGTAATGAGAGTTTTCTCTCTTTCCTTTCCACTCCCTACATTTTTTCTGTTAGGGCAGAGTTATTTTAGGTGGACTCCTCCAGAGACAGCACAGTGTCATACTTGGCTGTTGGGCCTACTAAAATGAACTTTCTTCTATAGGTAGAACATCTTGATTCTTAACTTTTGCATAAGAAGTTCTTGCTGCTACTTATGTTTCACTAGGGGTGAACTAGAAATTCTGTATAGCTTTTATGTAGCTATCCTACAGGATAAGTGTGTGTGTGTTTGTGTTTTATAGCAAAACTTCCAGGAAAGTCTCTTCCTGCTATAGGGTAGCCTTTTGCAGTAGCAGTGCAGACTTCTTATGTCCAATACTCCTAAATGCTTGAACAATATTACCATGGATTAAACATCCTCTTTTTTTTCCCTAGTGTGTTTTATTTTTAACAGTGATATTTCTTCATCCTAGATTAAGATTGTGTATTAGCCTCTAATAGAGATGCCATGTCTCAGTTAATGCATCCTCCTTTCTTTTTTATGCAAATATCCTAAAGCTTGTATGATGTCACCTTTTAGCCAGACTAAAATCATGTGTTATGTAAGTTTAAAGATGAATACCTACTTGGCCTTAAGACACAAGATCACTTGCCGAAAGTAAATTATATAACGAGCCATTATCCAACAGTTGAGTGGCCTTATTTAGAAGCCTCGTTCATTAGAGCTGGATTTTCTGAAGTGGCTTAAAAATGTCCTACAACAAGAAGTGAAGAAGATGGAAGAATCTGCTATCTCAAACAGGAGTTCACACCAGTTCTTAAACCAGACTTCCCTGTGAACAGTGCAGGTTGCTCCAGCTTCCTTGGATAGCTGTTCTCTTGAGGATTTGATCTGGAGACCTGTAGTCAACATGGGCAATGGTCACTCCCCAGTTCCCTTGTAATATTAACCATTTTTTCCCAATGCTTTTTGCAGGAGCATATCCTAATGCACAGGTGGAGATACCCATCCTTATCTCTCCATGGAATTGAAGGAGCCTTCTCAGCATCAGGAGCCAAAACAGTGATTCCAAGGAAAGTAATTGGCAAATTCTCGATCAGACTGGTGCCAGACATGACTCCAGAAGTGGTCAGCAAGCAGGTATGTTGGAATGGCTTGGTATAAATGTGGGTGGATTTTTAACCCAATTTAATGCTTCCCCTTCTGGTCTGCACAAACACTAAGAATGGTAGTTTTGTTTGTCTTGCTGTTTCTCTTCTATATGGCTCTTGTTCTTACATGCCTAAATTCAGATTTAAAGAGGTAAAGAATATCTCTGGAAACTAAAGATTTGATATGGTGGTGCTGGGAAAAAGTAGGACAAAATAAGCTGCCTTTTTATTCAGGAGAGCAAATAGTTATACTAATGTTTTTATTTACTGCTTGGTTTGGGTTTTTTTTTGTTTTGAAGAGGGGGTTTAACCTCGCATATGTAGAGCTTTGCCTAGCAGTTTATTTACTATAAAAGACCAGATTCTGACAGTGCCAGAAATTAAATCTTTAAATGAAAACATCAGCAGATCAGTTGGGGCCTGACATCTAAATGATCGTTCCTAATGAGAAAAATAGAACAGTTAAGTAATGAGAGCTTCTGAAAACTAGACTCCTGCCTTGAATTTTGTCAAGGCAGAGTTTTCATGTGCAAGCTGGTGGAAAATATTTGGGCCTTATGCTGGGTCGATGTGAACATAATTGAAAAGTTGAGTAAATTGCTTCAAACTGCTGTCCAAGTTGGCCAGCACTTGTGTAGGTATTGATTTACTTTTTCTTGCATTCTGGCACTACCCTCTGAGCTCTGCACTTCCGATAGTGAGGCATTACCCCTGTTTTTAAAGTATTTGTGTACACGTGTGTGCACATGCAGTGATGGAGCAACAGTATCTTGCTAGTGGTGTCAGCTTGGCTGTACAACTAATTGCTGTTATTTTGGAACATAAGAAGAGTCGGTAATAACTCATGGAAACTCTAACTTTTAAATTGGCATTTATAGACTCCTAACTTTCATTTTTTGTTCATAATAAAAAGGTTGAGGACTACCTGACCAAGAAGTTTGCTGAGCAGCAAAGCCCAAACAAGTTCAAAGTGTACATGGGCCATGGTGGAAAGCCCTGGGTGTCCAACTTCAACCATCCCCACTACATGGCTGGTAGAAGAGCCATGCAGACAGGTCAGTTAGAATTGAGGTTTGGGGCACTTAAGTACAATCCAAGCTATTCCAGCATATCGCTATAGTTGCAGTGGCAAGGTCAACATGCCTGGAGGGTGTAATGGTAGGCGATTGGACTGTGAGTGAACTTTGTGCTGGGTTGTGATTGGTCAAAATCAAAAGTCCACCTCAGACAACTGAGTTGGTATAGTTCATTAGAGGCAACTTCTGTGACCAATAATACACAAGAAAGTGATGTGGCTATAGTAGCATCCAGCTTTCTGACTTCCTAGCCTGCAGAATTATAATTGAGAGAGGTAGGTCTGGAAGGGGCCTTCAGAAATGACCTCATCCAACCCCATGCCTGAGGTAGTATCATCCCTATACAAACCCATTGTCTAATGGGTTTGTAAAAGAATGACTGTCTAGACTCTCGCTTAGTGAAACTTTTATGCAGAACTGGGTATCCACTTACTGTTGCTTCATGGGAGGGGAGCCTCTGGCATTAGCCCAGAGAGGAACTTGAACTTGTATCGCAAGATGCCTGAATCACTCGGCCACTACAACCTGGCAGTCCTGGTCCAAGGCTAAAAGTCCAGGATGCTGGTGGGAGAGGAAGCTTCCGCTGGCAATGACTGGGGTACTATAATGGAAGCAGTCCCTTGGCAAGCTGTTACTAGCTGTGCTTGCATGAACTTAATCTGATGTGCAAATAACATCCTGTTCACCTGATCAGAAGCTTCCCCCTACAGTGCATGGAATATTGTCATACTTGGCATGATATATGCCATTAATAGGTTAAATCCTGCTCTGTAATGTGCTTTGGGGTACTTAATGACCAAGTGCTATAATAAAGTAACCAGTTTTGTTTTTTTTCCTCTTAAGTCTTTGGAGTTGAGCCAGACTTGACGAGAGAGGGAGGAAGCATTCCTGTCACCCTGACCTTCCAAGAGGCTACAGGCAAGAATGTAATGCTGCTGCCTGTTGGTTCTGCAGATGATGGTGCCCATTCTCAGAATGAGAAACTGAACAGGTAAAACACTACTTGAGGATGCATCTGCGGTGTCATAGAGGTCTCCAAATAAGTCCTGAAAGGGACCAGTAAACCCTTGTGGTCCTGGTTGCTCTTTGTTTTGTGTTTGAAAGACGCCTAATATAGTAATGAATATCCAGTGCCTTGCTCGGCCAAATACTAGCTACCAATACCTGCTTGCAATTCAGGCATTTTCTTGCCTTTCTGCTTACTAGACATATTTCAGACCTGAGTTGGCAGCTCCTAAGGCAGGAAGGGACTAGTATTAAATGCTCTAATGTCCCAAATACTGGCTCACCACAGTGGTGTATGAGAACATACACTTGCACTAATCCAAAATGCTTTTTCCCTAGGTACAACTACATCCAGGGAGTGAAGCTACTTGGAGCTTACCTCTATGAAGTCTCTCAGTTGAAGGACTGAATTAGGATTTCATTCTCACTAGCACAAGCAATTTGGATATCAGTTCTGGAAATCCTACAGGCAAGCAAGCAAAGACTATCAAAATACTACAGCTGACTTCCCGTTCTACTCACCAACACTCCTTTTCCACAGGGGGAAAAGAAGCCTTTGGGCTCCATTCCAGAAACCCTGCAGCATCCAATACCAAACTGCTGCTTTCATTCCATACTTCCAGCTCTGAAGAAAGAAGAATCCCAACACCTGACAAGTGGTTCTGCATCTCTTCGGCTCCTCCCCTCTCTGAATCAAGTCTGTGGCTTGCCGTGTGCATTCTTTCTTCCTTCCTCACTCCCAAATTAGCAGAAGGAAGAGTTGTTTTGTTCTCTGCCATGTTAGAGAGGTCTATACTGACCTACAGTGGCTGAACTGAATAAGATGCTGTTTATATGGGGAAAATCCTGGCAGCACTTTAGTGCTAGACTCCAAGGGGTATACTGGAATTCTTGCAAACTATATAATAGGGGGCCATCAGGCTAGGATGGGACTGAACAGCTGGTTTGCTGTAGCGAAGCTGCTTGCCTGTAGACCAACCTGAATACTTCCTATGCAGTGTACCAGTGACAGGCACTTTTTTCCCTTTGTTCTCCATGTAAAGGCTTACAAATAAAAATTAGACATGGCACTCGCACTTAAGTTTGGTTTCTTCCCAACTGAACCCTACCTATTTTTAAGTTAGTTCTGCACCTGTGCTTTGGCCTATGGGTATTGGTATCCAGCACCACATAAGGGCCAAAGAGCTGAATGGCTTCCAGTCACGAGCTGGCTTGAGCCCTACTGCATGGTGGCAGAGCAGTAGAAGGCACTTGTAGAGTGAAAGGGATAGCTTATTCCTGAGCAGTGCATGTGACTGAGCTGTCATAACATTGTCTTGGTAGCTGTTTCAGGGCTGTGTTACATACAAAATTATTAAATGGTGCAGTGTACCTCCTACATCAGTATACATATGACTTACACCAGCACCTTCAGGGAAAGCTTCATCTACTAACAGGTAGCAAGGCAAATGCAGGCTGGTTCTGAATTTCCTCTGTGGTAGCTTTTATTTATTTATTTATTTTTAATGCAAGTAGAGCTGTCTGAACATACATGGCTCACTTTTTCTAAGTATGAATGTTACTGAAACAACCAAGGAGTTGGGGAAGTTTTAAGCAAATCTGTAGTGAGCCAGGGGCAGCGCCTACTGCATTCCTTGCCTGTGTCTAACTTCCATTCCTAGCCTAAAATGGCTCAAAGACTTAAATGCTCTCAGGATAACCAGCTTTGTTTGCTCTAAATCTGCTGTCTTCTCTAGACTAGAGAGTACAAACGCTGAAAAAATCAAAGTATGAGATGAAAAATGTGCTTTTGCATTTCTCAACACTAGGAGGCAGGTATGCTAAATTTGATATTCATCCATGTTACAGCTGTTCCTTGATTTGGACTCCAAGGGCACCTATACAGGGGCTAGACATCTGCTGTGTCCTAATTAGCATTTGTGGGAATAGACTTGATTAACAGACTCATAAGTGTGCTCCAGCAGCCTCCACATCATGTGCATTCAGTGTCCCTGCACTTCAAAATAGTGGCAGGGGCACTTTAAAGCTTGTTGAACTAGCTTTAGTTAAAACACCCCCACTGCCTTTTTGAAGCGCAGGATGCTGAATACACATTATGCTGCAGGTATTTTAATTGGAGCAGCTCAGTGAGCTGCTCTAACTTAATTCCTCCTCCCCCCCCCACCCCAGAGTACATGTAAAGAAGCCCCAATTCATTAATTCATTCCCCCTATTAGTTACATTGCTGCTACTACTTATCTAAACTGGGGAAGGAGAAAAACAGCCAAGTAACGGGACATGGTTGCAGGGTATGGGGAAAATGGGCAGAGGGCATCAAGATAATACTAGAACCTTTTGGTAATAAAGGTGAGTGCTAGTAGAGACTCTAGAGGAGAAGTAGGTGGTCAGGTGGGTAAGCAGTTACTGGGGACCTGAATGTGGATGGGTGTTGGAACACTAGCCAAAACTAGGCAGTGTCCTCTGAGAACAAAATAAGCAAAAGTTTGTGAGGGAGCAGCAGGCTTTGTCTAGGTCGTGAATGTTAGAAACAAAGACTATAGACCCATGATCCAAGTAGAACTCTCCCTATCCCTGCACCAACCCCAAATCAAGTCTCTTTCTGTAAGCCTTCCATAGACTTCTCATTGGATAACAAATAAATTGCTTGCAGAACCCTAGTTTTAATAGCTTTTAGGATGTTGAGGGCTATGTTTTAAAACAAGACACCACCTGGTTATTGTTGTGGAAACCAACATCCAAGCTGTCTGAATTGCAAAGGTGCTTTATAGCACAGCAGGGGTGTAGGTTGTAGCCGTGTTGGTCTAAGGACATAGGCAGACAACCCAAAGAACCTTGTCTACAGTGTAGCAGTAGCTTGCTGTTGACATTGTACTATAGGGAAACAAAGGTATCCAACTGCCATCTGCTGGCTGATTGGGTTATAAGCAGTCATTCATTTTACTTCCCAAATGCCAGGTTATATTTGCCTATTACCACAGTGAACAGGAAGAAGGGTAACTAAATAATGTCACAGCATGCTTGCTAATGACCAGTTTGAAAGTTTGACATGCAAGTAGGCTTCTCAAAGTGAGTATTACCTTCCCTGAGAAGTTTTTCTTTGAGGGTGTATGAGACTAGAAAGTAGTTATTTTAGCCAAGGTAAGGCTTCTTTCATTGCTGTACACAATACTTTCCTAGGCCTGCAACACAAATAGAATTAAACTTTAATTGTCCATGCAGTTGAATTATTCATATTCCCCAACCTTGTGTGGAGAGCAATTTAGAGCCAACACTCCATGGGGCAGCCAGCTTTAATTGCCTGGGTGCTGATACAGTGCATATAGCTGTTTTTTCCTTCTTAAGACTTGCCTAAGCCTATTCTTAATTTCTAAGGAACTGCACCTTATTTTACTGCTTGTTCCAACTTTGGGGGACAGACTTCAGTCTAGTTAAAGCCTTGTCCAAAGGTTTTCTGCTGCAAGTGCCTGAAAGCAATTCAACTTCCAGTTAGGATACTAGAATCCAGGTATTGCATGTTGATTATCTAAGTGTGCTATTCAAAACAGGAACTTCAATAGAGAACTAGCTTGGGGTTTGTTTGTTTGTTTTGTTCGTTTTTTGTTTTTTGTTTTTTAAGGCTGAGAAATGCTAATGCTCTTCTGGACTAGACTAACATTCACTAAAACAGCATGTATTAACTTTCCCTTCTTCAGTATAACATCATGGTGGTCTGATCACGGGACACCTAGCATGCATGTCACTTGGATAATACTAAGTATTACCCAAAGTTGGAATTTGTTTTGAGCGGTGCCATGGTAATGCTTATTACGATCCCCTATGCTGGGTCTCTGCCACTGGCAGTGGGCAAAGCGAGGTATAGGGAGCCAAACCTAGGAGAAGGTATCCTGGGATTGGAGCTGGTTGGAGATTTTAGTGTAGACTCTCAGGCCCACTGGAGCCAAGTCCAGGCTCCAATGTGCTCCTGGGACTGGGACCACAATTGATCATATCTCTGTAGAGCAGTCCCATGCTAACACATGTTACTTAATACTATCTGGAAATGTTCCTACCTGGAGAAGGTATAACTTGGCATGATACAACAACGTGCTGAGTTTATATCCTGCTTGATCACACAGATGCTTGAGTTGTAAGTGTACTTAATACACTTAGTGCCTTGTGTGATATTGCATGAAGTTTGTTCTTCAGGCTTACAATATACATCATTATCCAAACCAGGAAAGAATTTCTTAGGTAGCTGAGGCTGTGAAGTACCTCCTCAAATAGGAGCTAGAGCCTGAGTGCATACCACACAATCATAGCTAGCTATGCTTTTTCCCACTACCCTGGCTGCACTAAATAGAAGTGGTATAGGAGGTGGTGGCTGCTGCAGCTGCTGGGAGAGTAGAGATCTGTCTCCAGGCCAAAAGATTTTTCACCTTTTTTGAAGGCTGATTTACTCAACCATAAATACTTTACCACAAATGCAAGTCAGCTATTCCAGGGGGTGGTTGGGTATTTTAAAATGCAAAGGGAGGAGATGGGGGAGAAAAAGGAACCAGAATGTCAAAGGCAGTGAACTTCAACCCTTCCTCTTGCTTCTCCACCTCCAAACTTCCCATTCCATAGTCACAAAGTCAAGAAATCATGGTTTTTGAGGAGAAAACAATGCTCAAACCCTAATTGAGTCTGCTGGAGCATATAAATTGAAGCGCTCTGGCAGCCTTGCATGTTGTGTATCAGCAGCATAGCACACCTTCACGCTGAGAAAATAGTGGCGGTGCACTTTGAGCTAAAACACGTTCGATATGCTATAGTTCAAAGCGCACTGCCACCATTTTCTAAGCATGGAGTGCTGCGCTGCTGATGCACGTGTTCCTGATGCAGCACCGGGCGCTTTTTAACTAGCAAAGCTTGTTAATTATAAGTATCTGGCACTGTGTTGGAAGTGCATGTAAAAATGCTCTAAGGCCCAAGGCTGTAGGAGTTTTTTTGTATATTGCCAAGGGGCTAAAGTTATAGTAAGTGTGCTTATGTTTCTGGTTTGAGTTTTGACTACTGGTTTGGGTTGGGGAAGGTGGAGGTCCCAATTGTGCCTGAGGGCATGAGAATATCTTGAGCCCTGCCAGGGCAGGTTTAGTCAGAAGATTGAAGCTTGGTGAAAGCGGCTGAAACCTAGCAAGGGCAAAAGCTAGATCAGGCCAGGGGACCCAGTCTGAGGAGGACAGGAATCGGGGTCAGGGGCTGAGCAGACCAGAAGGGGCAGAGACTGGGACCAGGGGCCCAAAGATACTAATGACTGATAGGGCTGAGGTCAAGAGAGCTGGACCTGAATCCACAGGCCAGGGCTGGAGGCTTGCAACCAGAGAAAAGGATTGGAGACCGAGAAGGCTGACTCCCCAACAAGGGAGTGATCATGCAGTAACACCTGCAAGGCATGGACATGACTATAGAGAAGTCAGAGGTCAGGAATAGCCCTTAAGGCTACAAATATCCTCAGGTGCATGGGTGGCCCACTGTGCTCAAAGTAGGGCAGAGACCAGTGGAGTCCGGGTGGAACTGGCTGGCTGTCAGAAGAATTTAGGGCTGGATCTAAGACCCTTAGGCAGCCTCCCTTTCTAGCATTCAGTAGTTATATTAAGGCATGGCAGGAGAGAAGGGGAGGGTACCCTAGAGCCAGAGTAGAGCAAGGGTTGTGTGGCCCCCAGGGGGTGTCACAGCCACCCCGGTAGCCTGACTACTAGCTACATAACTGCAAGGTCTCTTTCTACAAGACCACTACTAAAGTCAGGCCACTTGTAGTCTGACAATCTTGATGGTACATCTCTCAAACTTCAGATGCATTTAACATAACACTTTAGATTGACCTTTCTTTAATTTGGCGTAACTTCTGATTTTACAAATATATTCTTCTTCTCCCCCACCCTACCTCCCACTCATCTTATTAAATCCATCCTAATATTAAATAACCTCAGCTTTGGAGTTTTGGTCTCTTGAAGGAGAGAATGTAAAAGGGTGGATATGACCTCTCCTTTTCAATAAGGACCACTAAATTCTGTTTCTACTTCTGGCCCAGTACTAGGTACAAATAAATCAATAACCTTACTAATTCATTTTAATGTGTAAAATGAATACTTTCTATAAAAATATAATGGACTTATGTACTAAATGTGTTTTTTGTACTGAGTCACTCTTCAACCTGAATAAATCACTTTCCCTGTCATATATAAACCTCTGCCTAGTTTTATTAAGGAAAGCTTAGTAGTGGGTAATTTTGATTATACCATTCTATATCACCATGTTAGCATATGATAAACCCCAAATGCTAATGTATGTTTTCTAGTACTTCTTAAATATTCATTTCTGTATTAATTTTGCATATCCCTAGAGGTTTCCTTGCCAATGAAATAGGCCAGCTGATGCTGATATATTGGTACATGGTGTCCTCATTCTGTCTGATCAAGCTTGTGTTCTTCTCAATCGAGGAGGCAGCACATGGACCTCCTTTAAATTTTCTTCCCTGAAGACTAAAAAATGAGATAACAAATGTACTGGAACAGCTTCTTTTGTCATCATTACTGTGCTGTCCTCTCCTTTGGGGAGATGACTGTGCTAATGCAGTATATTTTGAAATGTGGAGACCTATTGTGTGAGGAAGACTTTTTGCATGGGGTGGGGAAGGGTTCTTTCACAAAAAAACTAAATATTGTAGTTCTCGGTGGCAAAACAGCTATTGTAATCTCTAACACGGTTGTGAATATTCAGTAGATACAAACTTGAGCCCCAGCAAATGAAGTGTTTTGAACTTTAATTGTTATGACTTCTTAATTTTGTTTAAAGCCTATTACCGAGTTGGGAAGGAGGTATCTTTCAAGCCCAAAAAGAAACAGTAGCTTAAAAGATGCCTCCTTCTCAACTCTGCATATCAAGAAACAGTGAATGACTACCACTCTTGGTAGTCATTCACTGTTTCTTGATATGCAGTGAACAAATGATGTGAAAGCATTTATAAGTGCACATGTGTGATTCAGAAAAGAAGTTTGAAAGCTGCTCTTGATACAAAATATTTCAGATTTTATATGGAACATAAGGATCAGTTTTAGACTATAAAGTTCATTGGTCTTTTTGGGTACAGAAAGCATTAGACAATCACAAACATAGATGTAAACTATTAGCATATGCAAAATCACAGTTTCTGACTTCAAACTTGGAGTGAGATGCCTATTACTCATAAGGGAGCTAACTCTATAGATCAGAAGTAGCTGATTGAATGTACATAATTCAGTTGAAGAGTGAAGTAAAAAATGAGGTATTTATTAGAAGGAATTGCTACTATTCTTGATGACGTTGAAAGCCTAGTAGAGGAGGCTTGGAACCTTGGTTTATGCTTCTTAATTTAAATTGCATAAAGACAACCATCTCCTAAAATATATTTTTCCTGTGACCTGGAAGGCAGCAACAAAAAAGCCTAAGGAATCTAAAATGAATAAAATGAAACTTTGATCAATGTATTGGTTCTTAAAAGCATGAATCAACACAGCAAAGTAAAGACAAATAATTTTGCCTACAACAGTAAGTGATACATTTTTGTTTCAAGATATTAATGATGTTAATGTCTTCCTTGGAATAACTAAAAAATAAATCTTCCTTCATTACCTTGCCAACATAAGAAACCTGTTTTGAAAGTTCATGCACAGTAATTTAGAAAAACTATACAGTCCATTAGCAACTGCATTGATCATAATTAATTCACTTGTCTTAAAGAATATCCACCCCTAGATGCTTTTTTCCCAGTCAGCTTCCAAAAATCTAGAGTAGAGAAATGAATGAAGACCAAGTGGATACCCAGTTGCCTTAGGTTTAAACCTTCTCAGGGTAAACAAGTTCATTGGGAAGTTGGTTGGTGTTTGTGCTGGAGATTTTTGGATTTCAAGCTCCAGTGGTTCCTTTCAAAAGCAGAGTGAGGAGCCTGATGTTGTCTGTAGGCTCCTGTGCTTTGTTTGAGGGCAGTGAATGGTGCAGTGAATATAGCCATCTTTTCAAACTGACAAGAATCCATAGCAGTTTGCTAGTGGCCAGACTTATCAGTTTTTGTCTCTCTAATATATCTTTTACTTAAACAATTACTTTTGGGTTCTCTCTCTGTTTCAAGCTGCTAGCACGATCAATCAGCCTCACTATCTTCTCTGCTCTAATTTCTCCTGCTAACTTTGATTTGTTGGTTAATGTTGGTAAGCCTACAGTGTTAGGCTTCACATCAAGTGGGATACTGGGTAACATTCAACTTTAAGCAGGGATTGATACAGTACTACAGACATATCTGTGATACCTGAACTTTTATCTCCCTGCATTCCCTTTCCTCAACATCTACCTCTGATTTCAAAGATTAGATTGGGCCTCTCCAAGTGTGTAGCTCAACAGTCTTGGGCCAAAATCAAAAGAATAGCAACTTAAGTGAAATGTTTTCTAGTTTCCCACTTTATTTATTTAATTTTTCTTTTGATGACTAGGCTTTTTCATTTGTCTTCCCCTACAGCTATCCAGATATGCAGCACTGCTAATGCATCTCTTAACTATAACAGAGGTTCATGGTTGTGCTCCTTACCTCTCTCATGCTAGTTTTATAACTTCCTATGCATTTCCTAGTTGTATTGTATAGATCTTTACAGAATTTGCAATGGTGCAAAGCCTTATTTTTTTTCTCTCTAGTAGATGTGGTTCATACATTGGCTCTAATGTCCTGTTTTGAATGGTCATTTTGTATTCATGTTTTTGTTCCTTTTGCTTGTTTTAAGGGAGGTTTGAAAAATGCTAGTATACAATGACTTTTTAATTCATTTGTTCATATCTAAACTGGCACTTTTGCATGGTTAATTTTCAAGGTATAAGAAAACAACATTAAAAAAAAAACTGAAAAAACAGGAATAAGCACTATGTTTTCTTCTGAGCAATAACTTTCCTTTCCATATGTTTCCTTCCCTTCAGTATATGGATGTGTAGCAACACTTAAAGGTATCATCAGGCTGGCAGTTAGCTAGCCATGGACCAGCAGCACTGTTCCTTCATCACTTGAAATACGAGGCAGTTTAATGACAGTCAGGTCTTTATTCATACATTTCCAGGACCATCTTTCTGTTCTGTATAGCAGAGACCTAACTAGAAAATTTAGTTCTGATGCTTGAAAATACTGGTAAATATTGTGAAAATTGTGGGGTGCATTGGTTTTGTGGGTAGGCAAAATGAAAAGGCTAAAATGACAATTGCTGATATTGAATGGGGGCAAAACACAACGCTGATCTTATTTCTGTGCAGCCTGGAAATGGCTTGTGTATCTTAGGTCTGATAATTTCTAAGCAGGACATTTCTTTTACAGACTTGTACAACTAGGTACAGCTCCCTTATCAGGGTAATGCAACTTTACTATTCTGAAATCAGAATAGCCAAATCAGGGGAGGGTAAAATCCAATCTCATTCTTGCCTTCTGTTCTATATAAATTTGTAAAAGGAGCTTTTCAAACCATAACCACAATACAGTTCATGTTGTGAGTTCAGATATGTTGTATGCCAACTCACATGTATGTGAGTTAGCATGTTTGGATACTGGCGTCTGTCAAGCAACAGCACTTCAGGAAGAACTTGAATTATCAGTTTTGTGTGTGCGCGCAGCATGGCAAAAGTGGGTGAGGGGTAGGTTTCAAAGGGGGAATGATGATGAAAAGGTAGATGTGTATGCAATGTAATCTGGGGGATGATGCCTATTGGATGACCACACTTTAAGAGTTCGGTTCCAAAATTTACTGACATCCTCTTGAATTTGTATGGGAAGTGAGTCTAGCTTTTTATGAGCTTTTGCTAAGATGTGAGTAGTTTGGGAAGCTTCCCCATATATTGGAGCACATTGACTTCTGTTGATAGTAGGAGTTTAAAAAGCTCAATGATGAGGTCCATATTTAGGCAAAACTCTTTTGAAGTTAATGGAATTTTTTTAGAGAAAAGATTTGAGAATTGAGTGCTATAAAAAGAGGGACAAAAAGTCCAGACTGAATTCACATGGAGGTGCTGGAAGACATGGGGTGTTTTGTGTCTTTCTATTGTTTTTTCATTAGCACAACGGAGGCCAATGGTTTTTCTTACTACTCATGAAAATGAGTGCCCCACGTAGGTTAAGAGTATTGGAGAACTAGATTCTTTGTTTAATGTTGTCAACTGTCTCTGAAAGTGCATCCTTATATGATAAGGCAGGCAATATCCATTAACATAAACCATTAAAATTTAAGGTGATTTATTCTACCTTCTTAATATAGGCTCTAATTTCACATCTATCTGTGTGCAAATATGACATAGATTTACTGGGACACAGCAGTCACCTTGAAGCTGTATTCACTAACAGTTGATTAGCATTATCCATTCAAAATGTAAAACAAGTTCAGCCTCTCTGACCTCATTAGAGGTAGATGAGAGGGGCTTAGTAATAAATACACATCTCTAGCTCCCTCCAATAATTTGATTCATAACAGGAAAAGTCTTGAAGCCACCATCCCTGTAGGTATCTGGACAAGCTTCTCTGAGGTAATGGTAGGGGGGGTTCCAAAACAACCCATCTTCAATTTTGAAAAGGAAAGAGGAGGAATGTGAAACAAGATGAATAATTGTCAATGGCAGGTTAAAACTAGGTCTTTTTTATGTACAGTGGAATGGGTCTGCTCTAGATAAAAGCTTGCAATATAAATAAAAGCAGTCTGGTGACTTTAGTATCTTATTCTTGAACTAGAACTTCTCAGTGCTGGATCCCAGTCTTGAAAACAATTTGCTTTCTCTTGGTTTGGGCAGATTTCTTAAATTTCTGATTCCATTTCTTCATCTATACAATTGAGATGGTATCCACTAGCTGCGTGCAAAATGGGCCATATCCAATTCGGATTTGGCCCAAATCGGGGACAGTGATTCGATTAATTGCTTCAGAGCACTGTCCCCAATTTGATTTGGCTGAATCCAAATCTGAAGATTCGATGCAGATTCAGAGAATCAGTGACTTGGTCATAGACACAACTTTAAATAGTTTTTTTTTTTTTCTACATACCTCAAACTACCAGGCATGGCTTGCGAATGCTGCAGTGCTGGGGTGGATGGAGCATCCCACAGAAGCATGGTGGGGGGGGCCTCCCGCGTGCTCAGGGGTGAACCCAGAAGTGGACCAGACTTACTTCCGGTCCACTTTCCGGTCTACCACCAAGTGGGCTGGGGGTCCGCTCCCCCTGGCTCAGCAATCGGCCACAGGAGGGATCCTGGGTGTCCCCCCAGGCCCAGGAAGCACCAATTGCTAAGCCAGCAGGGTGCAGGGGGGCCCCACTGCACACTCCCCGGTTGGACTGGAAGTGCTTCTAGTCCACTTCCAGATCTGCTGCCAAGTGCACTGGGGAGCCCCCTGCGCTCTCGTGGGACGTTCCACCTGCCCCAGCATCTCAGCATTTGCAAGTCGCCTGGTACCTTGAGGTACGTAGAAAAAACATTTAAAGCTGTGTCTATATCTGAATTGTGGAAACTCTCCAAATCAATTTGGAGAGTTCTGATTCAATTCAGAGAGATTAAAGGGTCTCCTGATTCAATTAGGAGATTCAGCCACTGAGCACTGTATAAGAAAGTGAGATTCAGTTGGAGAAACAAAGATCAGTCTCCATTTCTGAAGGCAGAACTTCCCTGCAGGAAGTTAATCAGAGAGCTGCAGGTAGCACCAGGATCTGATGTAATTTATTCTCTTTTTAATATTTAAAATACAAACTGCCCTTCTTTTTAAAGCAAAAAACACTATACAGCCTCATACAGAGTTGTTGTGTAGCCTGAAGTTTGTGTTAAGTATTATTCTTCTGGTTATTTCCCAGGAAAATAGACAGTGTTGGGAAAGCCACATGAAAACAGTGATTTCAACTGTGATAACTATCTTCAGAACACATTTCACTTTTTTTGAAAAGCGGGACAGGAATTCATAATTCCAGATTTGTCAGTCAACTTTTACCTAAAATATGAATCCTAATACTAATCCTAAAAGATGAATTCTAATGAATCTCCAAAAGAGCCTTTCACCTGTTTGGTATGGCATCACCTTTCCTTTTACGATGCCTATACATGAGTGTGGAGGCTGCACTGTCGTGCTGGAATTCCAGCAGATCGGTTGAGTCTGCTGGAGTGTGGCAATTGCCGGGCTCCAGCAGCCTCCTGCGTCTTGTGTATCAATGTCCCCGTGCTTAAATTGAACGCTGATATAGGAGATGTGGCGGTGCTTGGAGCATCTCTAATTAAAGCAGCACACCCCCTACCCCTAGAGCATGTGTAAAAGTGCCCTTAGTGCCTTAGATTTACTAAGACATACAAAAAACTAGAACTCTTGGTTCCAAAATGATACCTTTTATTAGACCAACTGGAAAATGGCAAGAAAATTGTCCTTTTCTGCAAGCTTTCGGGAGTAAAGTCCCTTCGTAGGCTCTGGGAAAAGTGTAGATGGTACAAGATGGTAAAAAGTCCCCATAGGTAGGAAATAAACTTCATTTTTGCACAGAGGGAGCTGAAGGTGGAAGTCTGTCCCTCTGGGTCCATGAGTGTCTTTGTGAGCTGTGCTGAGTAGCTCTTTGATGTGTTGATCAGGTAGAATGCCTTCCCTGGAGGTGTCAGATGGGAAGGAGGGAGGCAAAAAAAACTTCCTTGTTGCTTTGCAATGAAGTTTAAAATCCAAAATCGGCTAAAATTCGGCATATTCCATGTTTCAGGAGTGTACTTGGTAGCCATGTTGGTCTGAGACAAAAAGACATGCATACTTAGATTTACTAAGTTATTTTTGAAATTCAAAGTTGTTATAAACTAACAAACCTGAAAGGAAGAAAAAAAAAAAAAAGAGAGAGAGAGAATCCTTTAGACCAGTGGTTTTCAGCCTGTGGTCTGCAGACTGTCTAAGGAGTCTGTGAATGATGATTCATAGATGTCAGGGGCTGGATGGGACCTTACAAGATCATCGGGTCCTGCCCCCCTGCACTTGGGCAGGAAAGACTGCTGGGGTCAGATGACCCCAGTAAGGTGGGCAACAAGACACTTTTTGAAGATCTCCAGGGTGGGTGCCTGTACCACCTCTAGGAGGAGCCTGTTCCAGACCTTTGGCACTCAACTTATAAAGATATTTTTTCTTATGTCCAGTCTGAAGCAATCTTCAATTAGTTTGTGCCCATTGTTTCTTGTCTTCCCCTGGGGGGCCTTGGTGAACAGATGCTCCCTCAGGCCCTGATGTACACCCCTAATATACTTATGGGCTGCCACCAAGTCCCCTCTGAGTCTTCTTGTCTCCAGGCTGAATAGTCCCAAGTGTTTCAGCCTCTCATCGTATGACCTGCTCTCTAGACTATGATCAACCAAAAGTATGTGAATACCCACACTTAAAACTCAAAGATCTGCACCTCCATTTGACATTTCCAAAGGGGTCCACACTTCCATTCAAAACTTTCTAGGGGTCCACAAATGAAAACCAGTGCTCTGGACTGCTTCTGCCATATTCACTTTTGGGTTTGGCATTTGCAGAGCAAGAACAGGTGGACAAGAGAGTGCTTCTTTGCAGTGGTCTCAAATATTGTGGAAAAGTATAACTGTACAAGAACTATGTACAAAATTAGGTAAAATAACAGAGTTAGAGGTCCTCTCCCTCACTACCATGTTGTTTCTTCAGGACTGGCTGGAGTAAAAAGCAATGAAAATCTTAAAATCAACAGATCTGAGGGGTTTAATGGTGGAAAAACTTGGGGAATGGCTATACAGGTACTCCTCACTTAACGTTGTCCCAGTTAACATTGTTTTGTTATTACATTGCTGATGTATTAGAGAACATACTTGTTTAAAGAAGTGCAATGTTCGGTTATAACGTTATTTGGCCACCACCTGCTAGTAGGTAACTACTGTGAAGTAATTGGATTCACTTAACATCGTTTAGCTTAAAATCACATTTTACAGGAATGTAACTATAATGTTAAGCGAGGAGTTGCTGTATTAAGTAAAAGTACCTCTTTATATGCACACAGCCAGTTGACATGGAACATGCACAAAAACAATATTAACCTGAAGGAAAGTGCAATTGATTGCCATCGATTTCATAGTTCAGGGGCTTTCAAGCTGGGGTATACATACCCCCAGGGGTACTTTGGAAGGTCCCAGGGGGTACGCAACAGTGGTGTAGAAAAGCCACCGGCACTTCCAGTTTTGCTGCTGTGCACCATGTGGGGGACTCCTGCCCCCACCCCCACTTGTTGACTGGCTGTGTGGGGCAACCCAGCCACCGGGGATACCCTGTCCAAAAAAAAATGTTGAAAACCCGTCACAGCTCAAAAGAAACTAAAAATTCTCTATGCCAGGTGTAATTCTATCAAGCATATAGAATTACATATTTCTTTTGTAGAATAATACTCCAGGTAGATTGCAGTATATTGACAGATGATGTACTGAGCAGACTAGATTATCACTATTTCACAGATTTGAGTATTTAAATGTTTAAAGTTGCATACGGTAAAATCAAAGCAGCAAGTGATTTCCACGAGGTGTGGGAACCTGTAGAGTGTCAAAAATCCTTTTCGTATATAGCAGGCTCACCTTTCAGAGCTTGGGTTGAGTCCCAGGCTTGAGATCCTGCTGTTTTGATTGGTGGAGCCCATCCACCAATCAGGATGCAGCAAGAGAAAGTCATGCCTGTAGTATTGCAGTGACTATAATTGCTTTGATTGCTTATCTTGTTATTGGCTATTATTGCTTTGACTGTTTATTTTGTTTTTTTTTTCTTTTTATATAAGGAAAAGATATAGGATAAAGTTTATCTTGTTATGATTTACTTTTTACTATAACTTGATCAGTCATTATTACTGTTTTAAAATTAACTATCTATTTTACATTTCTTATTGCTTAGCAGAAATATATTGGACATATTGGTCTCATGATTTTAGACACATTTGACCTATTGGTCTCATGACTTTTTTTAGAATTTAAATTTAGTATAAGGAAAACGCTTGTGTAAGGGTCTGTGGTATACCTGGTGGGTGTGGATATTTCTGGTTTATGTGGAAAGAGGTAACAAAAGAATGAATGATGGACATACATGCCAGCGACAGAGGAAGACAGGCCTCTTGCAGCAGGTGAAAATAGCTTCCTGTGGTTTAACGGTTAAGGGCTGCAGCGGACATCCAGTCAGCAGTGAAGGATTACCAAATGCTAAATTATGCTCCATCCTGATGGCTGAAGACTGCAAGTGACAGCCACTAAAGATTGCAGACCTCTAAGCCGGAAGATCATGACCTACCAATCCCAGCCTGCCAACAGGACAGGGAAGATGGCCTTTGTGTCTGACTCAGCAGAAGCCATAGGCTGGGATGGACAGCTATTACTATAAAGAATAAACACAAAGACGAGGCTTTGGGTCTCTTCCATCTGCAAGAAGGAGTTTTGGGCACATCCAACAAGACCTGACTCCAACTCTCTTGGTCAGCCTGGCCCGCCACCAGACTGACCTTGAGCAACTTTGAAACTTGGTAACACCTTAACCTTTGCAGGACTGTCTAACTTTTGTGTGTGTGTCCTTGTCTCTTAAATGAATGCATGAATAAGTATACATAGGAATGAGTGAAGCAATGAGAGAGAGAGCTTCAGCCCAGAATACTGTGTAGCCTGGTGGGTTATGGCACTCCTGGGATATGGATTCAGGTTCCTCTAGCAGAGGAAGATTAGGTTAAAGTAGGGCACTAGCACCTCTCCCTGATGAGGTGAGGTGGTTTTAGAGTGTACTTACTAGATCTGGCCCAGCATACAAGAAAGGAGGGTGTATCCTGTTGGAGCTTCACTGAGATAGGTGCTGCTGATGTTTTTGGGCTGCCAAGTCTGGGGCAGTTGTGTGTGTGCCCAGCATTTTGGCACCAAAAAGACTTTTTGGTAATGGAAAATTGGGGTTTAGGTTCCTCCAGGGCTAGGGAGATGTTTTGGAAATCAAATTTGTGAATTAAATACATAACGGAGTCTTTCTTGTAAATCTTGCTCTGGGCGTCTCTGAGCTGTATACATGGCCCATGACAAACAAGGAAGACAAAGCTGGAACTTAAGCGGCATGGGACACTTTGTGCGAGTGTTAATGAGTACTTCTGTTCTAAGATTTCACGTGTTGTTCCACTTGTCATACAACGTACCAATCTGGATTCAGGCAGGAATTGGGAACACAGTTTGTCTCCAGCAGCATTTTCATTACTCATTTCTCACATACCTCAGCAGTGAGCAACAGTTTTTTAGAGATATACAGATCTTGTGCAGCAGGAAGATACCAAGACTGACTTTTATAAACTAGCTTGTACTCCTGCATATAATAAACATGTACTGGGGGAGACAACAGGCACACTCTATTAGGCAGTGTTGTCTTTAGGACAGCAATCATGCCCTAAATTAAAATGTTTGTAAATATCTGATCAATATCTGTGAGGTATTTTTTGGGGAGGAGAGGTGGAATTGTGATTTTAAAAGCTATGCAAAGGAAACAACAGCATCAAAAGAGTTCATGTGAGGACTGAGGGAAATGGGAAAGGGTAGTGAAAAGGTACCCTGGGTTTTTTATGTTATAACCTTCTCTGTAACTTTGTTTATTGACCTGGAGTACACGAGCTGTTACAGTTAAGTTAAACTTGTTTGTATTCTGATAAAAGGGCAGCAGCTGCACAATACACTGAAGGGTTAATAAGATTTGTCAATCACCCAGATATTTTTGCTGCTAACCAAAATCAGGACAGCTGTAGCATAGTTTCCATGTAAGCAGAGAAGTGGGAAAGAATTGCTTTATCTTCCAGACTTCACTATGGTAAGTCTTTTTAATTTCACCGTCCACTGTGGATTTAGATAAGAACCTCCACCCATATAATGGAATATGCCCTTTTTTGAATGCAGGAGAACAAAAGATATTGCATTGCATTGCATTCATGCAAAGAAATGGCAAATGAGGTCTGCAGCAGTGCAGTCAGGGCTACATTGTGAAGGGTGAAACAGTAGCTGAAGTAACCAGAGGAGCTGCGTTCAGTTGGAATATTCAATAGCATTTTACACAGCCCTGTTAATAAAGGGCATTATGTGCAAGTAGGTCTCTTGATTCCAATGAAGGGAAATGGGGGTGGAGTGGAGGAATTGAGAGGTTTTTGCTTTCCTCAGGAAGTGGCATGACGTCACATGATTTGTGTGGCATTTTGATTGCAACGTCCTTTCATGTGCGTCTGTATTTGTAATCTATATATATAGTATTTAATATAGATTAAAATATGGACATGACTGATATTTAACTGGTTCAATCTTTAACTTTAAGAGGGAAGATACAGATGTGTACAATAGACACAATTCCAGTGAGAGCTTCCAGGAATAGATCCAGGAGGGGTGCACTTTTGATTCCTGGTCCACCCAAAGTTTAAAACCAGCTACCTGGCTTTGGCAGCACCATTTCTAGTCAGGCAGTAAAGAGGGACACATTATAATATACCCAATTCCTCCTAAACTTTTCCACAGGTGTTAATGTCCTGTTCTCTCTTTAAATGGTCTCAATGTCCCACCATTCAAGCTATCCTTTGTTCTGCAATTTTGCTGTCTTAGTTGCTCCTGGTAATGTAGTTTCTATTTCACAGCTGTGCTGACTGTTTTTAACTCATTCCAATTAAGTTATAGTTGTTTTTGTTTCGATCATAAACTGAATAATAGAGTCCTAGCCTCTGAATTAGGATTTCCTAAACCTTATATGCTGGAGCCTGCAAATGAGAGAGGAACCGTGGGGGTGGAAAACCCTGCTCAGACCCAGTGCACTCTTCCTCTGAGCATCCACACTCTGCTACTGTGTGACATGGGATGCTGGGAAAGACAGACCTGTGTTCTGATTGAGTAAATGACAGTTCTTATATTCATGAGGTTTCTTCTATGACACTGTCTTCAGGCTCACAGACCTTACTGGGTCTTTTAGCAAAAGGCAGGTGTTTTATCTCACTTTGAAACTCAAGTCCTCCTGCAATGTAATAAGTAAAAGGATGTGAAATGAGTTTATCTCCTTGGATTCTTTGAAATATTCAGAAAAAAAAATTAAACTTGTGCCTAAACTTTCAGATCCGTTAAATACATGTAGAGGTATAAGGGGAAGATCCACAGTAAGATTTGCTGAGCCTGGGAATGTAGCTGCAAAACCAGTCCCACCCACTTGCTCTATTATACCTTTGCAGAAAGCTGGGAGATTTCTGAGGCATGACCTTTGGGCATAAAAGCAAGCTTCAGGAGGACCTAATTGCCTAATGCCAAACCACTATCTTCAAAATTCCCTTTCAGCTGCTAATTAGCCTTAGAGGTACCTGAAGTTTGCTATTTCCATTTTTTGACATCACAGGTGCTACGCTGCTGAGCATTATCTTGCACCTAATCCCTGCCAGGAGCCACAAAATGGTGTTTCCTCCACCTGTTTGCCATCGGGGCTTGATCCAGTACATGTTTGTACAGCTTCCACATGGATTTGATTTGACACAAAGTACTGTGGCATTTGCCATGTTCTTCTAAAATATGGTTAGAGTAGATTTAGTTTATTGCATGGGGGACTACTTTTGCAGCTACATTCCCAGGCTCAGCAAAACTTACTGTGGATCTCCCCTTATGCCTCTACATGTATTTAAAGGATCTGAAAGTTTAGGCACAAGTTTCAAATTTTTTCCAGAATATTTCAAACACTTCTCAAGCAATAACGGCAGGCAGAAAAAGGAGAGGAGCACAATACAGAATAGCCCCAAGTCCAAACAGAAGGGCGTAACATATATACCAAACACTTTTATTATATATGAATAACATCCCACTGCTTCCTCTCTTTCCACCCAATAATATAGTCCTTTAAGTACTTCAGCTGGACAATGACTTGCCTCACACAACCTGATTCAGGGATTGGAGGGCAGCAGGCTGGCTTGGCTTTCTTGAGTTACTTCAGCAGGTGAAGGATGTGACAGGACTAGAACAGCCTCTGGACTCCTAGCAAAGCATCCTGGTGCTGATGGCATTACAGTATCTTCTGGATTTGTAGACGGGACAGCAACTGGAGCTCAAATCTTGCATCTGATAGATGTGTCTGCAGATGATTTCCCTGCATATGATGAAGGATTGTTTCCAGTAGCCTGTTTCCTAGGCTTCTGTTCAGTCAAAATATTAAACTCTCTCAAGCAAAGTGGCTTCCTCCACTATTCTGTTTAGCTTCCACTAAGTTGTGGAAGAGCCTCTCATTTTATACCTTGATTACATTAGCACTTGATTCCTGAGATCAGTCCATGCAGGGGAGGTGCTGCATAAGCAGAGACTGTTGTCGCTGGTGTGCATTCTAAATGCACAAGGCAGACAAAAATATTAAGTCCTTTTCCTTTTCTTATCCCTTTATTATAGTAACTTTTTTCTGTAAATTCATAGATTGTAAGGCTGGAAGGGACCTCAGAGGATCACTGGTCCATCCCCTTGCACCAAGCAGGAAAGACAACTGGGGTCAAATGACCCCAGCAAGGTGACTGTCTAGTCTCCTCTTGAAGATTTCCAGGGTAGGTGATTGCACCGCCTCTGGAGGGAGCTTATTCCACAGTCTGGACACCCTAGTAGTGAAGTAGTTTTTTTCCTTATGTTGAGCCTGAATCAATCTTCCAGGAGTTTGAGGCATTAAATAATGCATCCCCCTTTGTTTAAACACTTGGAGACAACTGTTCCCCTGAACACATTAAATCTGCATTTAACCAAACTATTTATGCTGAGTTGTTTAATCTTTCCTCATAAGTTAGCCTTTACAGTAGTTAATAAGCTACTATCAGAGACTGTTTTATTAGATAAAGCTGGCTGCATCTAAACAGGCTGCTAAGCAAAGTTTGTAATGTTTATGATACCCAATAAATGGAATTATAGCTATAAAATTATAAATCTCATACACTGTGGACTCTAAACCTTATTCCAAGGTATAGATTATGAAATAAAAGGAGTTCCTAGTAGTGAATCCATGAAAATCATCATTCTTCCTTAACACTATGTTATCCTATAGTGACTAATTAGCAAATCATTGAACTCCAGTTTTCATCTCAATGACACCACTTTAATTCAAGAGTAACTCTGGGGTTAAACCAAGTTAACGGGATAAGTGAGGTCAGAATCAGCATATCTATATGAATGCCCAAGGATCAGTATCAGCCTATTGTTAAAGAAATCTATTCAAGCAGACATTTCAGGATCATTTGTTTCATTTACTAAACCCCAGTTTGTCAGATTGTATGAGTTACGTTAAACAAAGTGAGCACCTAGACAAAGAAGGTGCCTACAGCTCCTCTTTTTTTGGTGAAAATGAGAGTACAGTGCGTTGATATCAGATTTGGTCATGTGAATGGCCATTCTGTGAGCTGGACTGAGGCCACCATATTTGTTTTTAAATAGTCATCAGAAGGAAATATCTTTCAGTCACTTACCAGTCTGCATAGAGGCTGAAGGTGCAAGTGATTACTTGGGCAATGGCAGTTTTACTGGAACAAGAAATACAGGATTGGTTCCCTAACTGGAAATTCTCATCTCCCAGTACCTTTTGAGGTATTAAGTCTCCATAACAAGGACCACTTTTAGACGGATACAAATACCTGAAACAATAGCAATGTCAAGCTTTCTTCAGCTTGGCCCTCTGTAACAACAAATGCATTGAAGGCAATGGCCTGATTCTTATTTGCCCTGTAGTTTGTGTAGTCATTTATACCACAAGTGAGTGAATGATAACTAAGTGGATGTAATATGCTGCTGTAGTACACAGGAATTGGTTAGCATCCTTTTAAATAACTTATGATGCTCATTCTGTTTTAGAAGGGTCCAGAAGTAAGCCAAGAGCAATGGTATATATGTATGTAAGTAGGTTTTGTGTTTCATGAACAAGTTATTTGGGATATGCCTATTCCCATACAGTTACTCTGCATCATCTTTTTTGTGTGTGAAGGGCTAAAGATATGACAGTTACCATTCCAGTCTGGGATTGTTTTACATATACTTTGCATTGGTGTAAATCAAATGTCCTGCCATGGTACCCTTTTGTATCACTTCTTCTGCTACAGAACCCCTACCGCTAGCTCTGTGGGCCATGTGAGCTGCCGTGGAGCCAGGAGACCTTACCCAGTAATGGCAGTGCACCACCTCCCAGCCTGCTCTGCCATTATTCCCAACCTCTTTGCAAGAACCCCTAGTTACCTATTGTGGAACCCCGAGGTTTTGTGGAACACGGTTTGAAAACCACTAGTATAAGTGACTGAAAAACCACAGAGAGTAGGTCCAAACAATTTATTTAGTTAGAACAATTAAATAAAACCTTTTTCCCTTGGGGGGGGGGGGGGGAAATTCTGTTTTGGTCTGGTGTGGTATTATTTTTTTTCATTCTCTGTTTTTTTCAAAGTGCCATAAATTAGCAGAGTAAGGGCCCTAAATACTTGGCACTTAGCACTTAGATCACTGTCAGATTCTCGTATCCTTGAAAAAATGGCCTAAAATGAAGTAGAAGGAAACAGTGCACGTGTCTCATTGCCATTTGTGACTTGATTTTTTTTTTTCCCTAGCTTGGATTATTATTTGATAGATCAACTTAAAACCTGTCATAAACTTCTGAACCAAGAGTTAATTTTTAGCCTGTTGGTACCATTTCCTAATTTACAAATGCTTAATGAACTTAGATACTGTTTTGCTTAAGTCCTTGTTTTACCATGATTAAGAAGGGTATATCTCATAGTTCAGAGTATCTCCTTCACCACTTTTGCTGTAAACGAAGTCGAATAACAAGAACACACAGAGGTAAGAGTTTTATTTTTGCATGCTGCATACTTAGAGAGAGCTGTTCATTAGGGTCTCATTCATTTACTAGATTTGCTTGAGTATCAAACACAGGACTTACCATTCTTGTTTTCTGGTCCATCCGTTCCATAACATTCCTGCCTTTTGCAGGATAGGATTTCTTAGAGCAATATCTTTTATTGGACCAACTATGCAGCTGGGATAAAGTTATATAAGCTACCTCAGGATAGACTGACTTATAAAAATCAGACTGTTACTGGAGTGTGAAACGACTTTCATCCCTACTAACCAACACTGGACCCTGCCAGCACTTCACATGTAGAACTTTTATTGAAACTACAAGATTAGCAGGACTAGATTAGGCTCTTATTTCTTTACCCATTTTTAGTTACTGTCAGATTTTGGGAGGGGCTGAATTTCTCTTGCAATTTGCTGAATGTTGACAGCAGTGGAAGCTGTTTCCCATGGAGAATTATCAAGTGAGGAGCCAAAAATGCTGAAGTCATCTATGTGGCCACAAGGGGTCCTACCACTGCAATCCGACTGGCATCCAGACAATCACTAACCCCCTCTGCTCAGGAGAGAGCGTCTCAAGGTTATGTTTTTAAAGAAATTGTTAGTTGATTAATGGTTCCATTAGGAAGATCTTCACTTTGAAAGACCCACCATTTATTAGGAAAACCAACCCTTGCTGTAACTGAAGATTCTCTGTGTTTCAAAGGTGCATTTTACAATTGGCAAGATGCAGACCAGACATTCTTCATGTTTACATCAATTAGTAAGAAGATAAATATTTCACTGCATCCCTTCAACAAGTCAACACATGCTTATTCTGTGCATTACTGGCTTGTTTACTGGAAATAATGAAACCCAGATCCATAGATTCCCCTTTGCTTTGTGATGGCATAAACCAAATATAACCTAAGCAAGAACTAAAGCCTGGTCTACACACAATTTTTATACCACTTAAACTAAAGTAACCTACTCACATAGCTCTTCCTGAATGCAATAGGATATAGGCTAAACCAGTATGAGTTGCCTTCATATGAATACAGCTGTGTCATAATTAGAAAGTATGTTATGGTCCTTTAATTATGCTACCTAATTAAAGCAATATAAAATTTGCTTATAGATGCAACCATATTGCATAAGCCAAGTAAATAAATAAAACTAAAAACTTGAGAATCAAAGGTGGAGTCTTTCCTTCAGTAAGTGTAGTGAAGGAAGGGAAACGCTAAGAATGACAGGCATTATTTCTAAAAATAACTGTTTAACTTTTTCCAACAGGTATTACTTGTTCCTCAAAGTCAGATCAAATCAAACCTATTAGGATCTGAACACTAGTGTTTTGTTTTTTTCTTCTCTATTGCCAGCCTGTACTATTCATTTAAGTTGATGGTTTTTGGCTGCAACAGTGAGATACTTTAATGTTGCCAGAAGGCTCACTTCTTTTTAGTGAACTTATTCCCTTTCTTCAGTTCTTCTTGGTTGCTATAAAATGTTAGTTAAATGGTGATGCTCTCTGCATTGGTAGTGTCCAGAATCATGTAGATTCATCTCTTCGACACGCCTCCCTCCTTCCCTGAAGTACAATACAACATAGCTGCTCTCTAATTCCTTTTTGGATTTACAGTATTTAGTCCACCCTGCAACTTCTGAGGGCTCTGTAAGTATTTTCTCACTTTTTTTCCAGCCTTCTGCATAATTCATGCTTGCTTTTTAGCTTAAAGTTAAATTTCACACATGCACAATGTTTAATAAGAAGCTTGTAGATCTCACTTTGGACATTGTACTGAATTAGTCATTATACTCTTGGTTGGTTGATTGGTTGGTTTGCTTTCTCCTGCAGAACTTTGAGGAGTGTTATTTTCCCCAAAAGCAATTAAAAGCTAGTGAAAAGTGATTGGTGGCCACACATGCTAACCTGTCTTTTCCTAGGTTCATTTGTATATGAGGCAGACAAAAAAGGAAAGCTTGTCAGGACCATATCAAAAGTAACCATGTAAAAAAACAACTTTTTTCAGCTTTTAACACGGCATTTAAAAATACATAGAGATACTTTGGGATTAAAATGCTGTGAAACTGTTGGTTGTCGTAATTCCTTTCTTTTCCCTTTTTATGCAACGAAAATAGTATACATATGGAACAGCAAAAGCTTATACATACACAGAACGGGAAAACTGTATATGAAGAATCAGAGATGCCTCTTTCTTGTTTGCCTTTGTTTATTTTCATCTCTTTGATCTATACTTTTATCTGAGTTCAAAATCGATTCTGTATAACTAACAGAACCCAGATTAAACCTGTTTTGTAATTCAGGGTGAAGTGAAATGAGGACAGATGACCTAGATCAGTGTTGCAAATCTTTCCTGGATTGAGGTTTGGGAAGAAAGAGGTAATTGAACAATTTCAGAAGAAATAGACTAAATGTGAAACTAAGGAGCCCGTCAAGTTATAGCAGGTGAAAATAAACATCTCTAGCTTTATTGATGCAAATATCTTATTAAGCTGGTCACGTGCTGTGCTTTCCTTCAGTCTCTCGCATCACTCCTACCTCCCCTAATTGAAGAGTGGACCTTCACAGGTTACCCATCTTAAACTTGATCTCCAAGTTATGCTAGTTCTTATTCTTACTGTCTTGCCATACTTGTACAACATGCATGCAGTATATTAAACACTTTTGTAGATCCTCTCAAGCGTACCCCTCAGATGACAGGCTTCACTCTCACCCTTGGTTCTGAGGTGGCAGCCACCCTGTTCTCAAACTGTGTTAGCACAAGCAAGAAACTTCCCTCCAGGAGTCTCTGACCAAAGCTGATTGAAATGACTGTTTCCTAAACAGGCACAAAACACCTGGAGCCTGTTTCAACTGGGCAGCAGCTGGTATGACTTATGTGCAGGAGCTGAGTGTCATTCAAATGCATGGCAAAAGTTGGAGCATTTGTGCTGAAAGACTTTTGTGTGTCCATACCCACATTGTCTTGGCATATGAAAGTACATAGTAAAAAAAGAAAAGGATAAAAACTACAGCAGGATGGTATGTCTTGGATCTTACTTAAAGCCTTCCATGTCTCTGAAAGCTCTCTATGAATAGTTCTGGTGATTTTGAATAGCCTTTTACACTCCCAATTTTGGAGGGAGTTATTAATTTTCTAGTGTCCTTCTGAACTCTGCTCCTAATCCTTAGCAAACCAGCTGTCACCCTGCCTAATACCTTGAAGTAGCATCTTGTCAGGTAACAGTTCAATAACTCTTAGATTTTTCTCTCTCAAAATGGCTTATCAAGAGATGTCTTGTGTTTGGCCATTGTTTCTTTGAGAACATAGGATAGATTTGTATCTTATAGACTAACCAAAGGGGTCTGTGTGTGTGAGCGGCAGTCCCTCAAAATTGAGGATGTCTGTCAGGCTTGATGGGTCATCAGGTGACAGAAGCCTAATTCTGGATGCACACATTCTTTGGCAATGGGGGCATGTTGTTGCACAGGGGAGTGGGATTTGCAGCACTGGGTTGGTCTCTTTCTCTTCCCTCTGATGCCACCGTTCTGCCTGGGTATCAAGTTGTTAGGCATCAAAGTGGCATGCGCCTTGGTGGACCAGGTGGCACCATGCTGATCATTCAGCATCTTGTTCCTCCCAGCCATTGGGGTTGATGCCTCCATGCTTGATGACAACCTTGAGCATGTCCTTGTACTGTTTTCTTTGGCTGCCCTTTGAGCATTTGCCAATGGAGAGCTGGGAGAAAAGAATCTGGAGAAGGAGGTGGTTCTCGGACATCCGGATGGAGTGGCTCATCCATCAGAGTTGATTTCTCAAGAGCAAGGCTTCAATGCTGGAGGATGTAGATTCATGGAGGATGCTTGTGCTGGTCCAGCGGTCCTCCCTTTTGATCTCCAGGATTTGACACCAGCACCACTGATGAAAGCTCTCGGCGGTCTTAATGTGGCATTGGTCCAGGCTTCACTGCAGTAGAGGAGAGTGGTCAGCACAATGACCATATAAACCAGGACCCTCATTGACTTCTGAACATCTCTATTTTCAAAGACACAGTGTTGCAGCTTGAAGAAGGTGGCACTGGCACAGTTGAGCCAGTGCTGGACTTCTTCACTGATGGTAGCCTGTTGAGAGAGGTGCCTGCCGACATACAGAAAGTGCTCCACATATTCCAGAGCCTTCCCATCTCTGTAGATAGCACAAGGGATGTTCAGTTGGCCGGGGGGGAGGTTGGTGGAGAACCTTTGTCTTCATGACATTCAGAGACAGGCCAAGTCTCTTACATGATGCATTGAAGAGACCTAGGGTCACTTGTACATCCTGTGTAGAGTGAGCCACTATGCAGCAATCATCCACAAACTGAGTCATGGATGTCCTTGGTGGTGAGTTTCGTTTTTTGCCTGGAAGTGCATGAGATTTGAAAAGCTTCCTGTCCAGTTGATAGTGGATACTGATGTCAGATGGTAGATCAGGCTTGTCCAACATATGGCCCACAGGCTGCCCTGCCATTTTATCTGGGCGGCAACATGGAGCCACCACCGTGGAGTGTGGAGCCACAGGGGCAGCAGCGCGGAGCTGCGGGGTCGGCAGCGAGGGGCG
>NW_005842303.1:1178543-1206507 GCF_000455745.1 Alligator sinensis | reverse complement strand
TCTCGCCCCTTCCCTGCCTCCTCACCTGCCCACTTCAAGCCAGCCCCACTGCCCTGCCCTGCCCCACAGCAAGGCGCGGTGCCTGCTTCCCTGGACAGTCCCCACCCCAGGCGCTGCAGCTCTCCAGGCCCAGCTGCCGATGCGCGAGGCCCCAAGGGGGCCGCTTCTCATGTGCTGCTGGGGACGAGAGGAGCCTGGCCGGGTCTGCACCAGCCAGCGGAAGCAGTGGCAGAGCCGTGTGCCACTTGGGATGGGACGAGGCTGCACCGGTCAGTCCTGAGTGGCACATGGCTCTGCTGCCACTTCTGCTGGCCGGTGCAGACCTGGCTAGCCTCTTCTAGTCCCCAGCAGCACATGGGAAGCCAGCTTCAGCTGCATGCTGCTTTTCCTGGCCAATGCTGATCCAGTTCTGCCCAGGCGGGTCCTGCAGCACAATGTCAACCTGGGCATGGCACTGGCAGGCCGGTCGGGCTCCAGATTAACCCTGGCCTGGCTCCGTGGCTTCTCCAGCACCAGGTCAACCCGTGTTGCTTTTTATATTGTTTTTATTTTGGATTTTAAACCACATTTCCAGACCCATTTCATTGTCACTTCCTGCAACTTCATTGGTGTCAAAGGTCACGTGACATCACTTCCTGATATGATACCACTTCCTGTGACGTCTTTGAATATGGCTCACCGGCCCACTGGGTGATAAAAAGTTTGTGATCTGGCCCCGCATTCAAAAAGGTTGGACACCCCTGTGGTAGATCATCTCAGATGAGGTGGATGATCACAGTTGGGTAGATGGTGAACAGGGTGGGGGCGATCACACAACATTGTTTGACCTTGGTCTGGATGCAGAAGATGTTGGTTTCAGATCTGCCACTCAGGACGGTGGCAGTCATATTGTCATGCAGGAGTCTCAGCATGGTGACACACTTCAGCAAGCAGCCAAGGCATTGGAGGATGGTCCACAGAGCTTCGTGATTTAGGGAATCGAAGGCATTGGTCAGGTCAATGAAGGTGAGGAACAGAGTTCTTGATTTTGCTCCCAACGTGTTTTTTGGATCTGCCTGGCAATGAAAACCATGTCCACAGGGCCCTGAGATGGTCAGAAGCTGCACTGGGTTTCCAGAAGGATCTTCTCAGCAATGGGACAAAGGTGTAGTTCAGGAGAATGTGCGGGCCAGGATTTTACCCAAAATGGACCGGAGGGAAATCCCCCTGTAGTTCCCACAGTCAGATTTGTTCCCCTTCTTGTAGATGGTCATGATGGTCATGTTCTTGAGATCCCCAGGGATCTCTTCATCCCAAAGGCAGAGGATAACCTGGTGGAGTCATGATGTGAGCTGGATGGTAGACCTCTGCAGGTATACTATCTGGCCTGCAGGCTTTGTTGGTTTTCATCTGTTGGATGGCCCACTTCAGCTCTCCAATAGTTGTTGGATTGCCCAGGGAATCCACCACAGGGCATTGAGGGACGGCTTGGAGGGTCTCCTCCAATACGGTACACTTCCGGTTAAGGAGGAGTTTGAAATGCTGCTTCCAATGTAGACAGATGGCATCACCATCTTTAAGGAGCCATCCTGTGATTGGAGGGGGTTTTGTCCAATGGAGCGGGGTCCATAGATTATCTTGGAAAAAGTTACACATGTCCTGCTGGTGGGTGTAGCCCTGGATCATGCACACCTTTTCCACCCACCAGTGGTTCTTCATGTCACGGATACATCTCTGGACCTCAGCCTTCAGCTGGTGGTACACTGCCATCTTTCACTGAGTTTGTGGATGGCTTTATCAGGTGATTTGAAGGCTGCATGCTTCCACTCGAAAAGATCGCAAATCTGAGTGTCATTGGCATTGAAGCAGTCCTAGTTCCTTCATGATGCGAACCCAATAGTCTGGGCATAGGCATCTTGGACAGTGGACTTGAGTTGCTCCCAGTGTGCCTGAATGAAGATGCCATCAGCAGTAGGGACTTGCTGCAGTGCACTATACAACTGGGCCTAGAACTCCTCCCGCTGTCCAGGTTTCTTCATAGCTGCAACGTTCAGTCATCTCCAGGTGGCCTTCTGGGTCTTCCAGTGTCTTGGTGCCAGGCAGATGTTCATCACCAAATGCACAAATCAGTGGTCCATCCAGCAGTCTTCAGATCCCTTCAGGGCCCTCGTGATGAGTACATCCCTCAGTTCTCCGACCTCGGATGTCTCCACATGATCTTGAGCTGGTCTTTCTGACGGAAGACAGTATTCATCACAATCAGGCTGTGTTGGGCGCATTTGGTCAGGAGCAGGATACCATTGGCATTGGCCTTCCCCATGCCATTCTTGCTGATAGTTCTGCTCCAGATTTCATGGTCACGTCCAACCCGGGCACTGAAGTTGCCCAGGACAATGACCTCGTCATCTCTGGGGATGGAGGCAAGGTCATTGTCAAGATCGGAGTAGAACCTTTCCTTGACTTCCTCATTGGAATCCAGAGTCAGAGCATATGTGCTGATGATGACAGAGTGGTGCATTGGTTTTGGCTGAGGTGCAGGTGAAGGGTCATCAGCCTTTCATTGACAGCTGAAGGGAGTTCGAAGAGCTCATCATTGATCTTTGTTCCTGATGGCAAAACCAACTCCATAGATACAGGGGTTGTGGTCTGGTTTTCCTTTCCAGAAGAAAGTGTACCCTTTGCTGACCTCCGTCAGCTGTCCCTCCCCGGTAAGCCACATTTTGCTGAGAGCAGCGATGTTGATGTTATGCCTCACTAACTCCCAAGCCACAATGGCAGTTCATCTTTCTGGGCGATCGCTCTTTGGGTTATTGATAAGCCTTCTCACATTCTAGGTTCTGAAGTTTAGTTTTTTCTTATTTCAACCACAGGAATGGTGATCCTGCTGGGTGCAGTTTCCCAGCCAGAAGAGATAGGACAGCCTATTTTGGAGGCACCTTTTCTAGCCCCCTCCCCATCAGGGTAAGCAGAGGGTATCCTAAAAAGGGCTGCTCAGTCGCAGATACAGCTGCCAAAGGACACCCCTGTCCCAACACAGGTGCCTAACGACCACTGCTCATCCACTACCTGCGTGCAGATCCTTGGCTGGGGGCCCCCAGGTATCAGCTCTGCACTCACAGCTCTGTCCCCATCACCAGTGCTCCACCACAGGGCTTTTGGACCTGATGGAAGCCTGCACATGGCATGTTTAACATGGGAACCCTAGTGCACAGTCAGGTCCACACGATCTTGGCAGTTGGTGGCCAGGTTCAGTGGCATAGCGAACCACGATGACTGGGGCCCACTTCCCCACTGTGGTCTTTTTCCACCTTCACAGCCATTGGGGCCACAGCCTTCCTCCACCTGCTCCACTGTAGAGAACAATTCAAGAAGTCCTCAGTCTGGAACCTCTCCCTCAACCTTACCACCATGGGTGGCCCTACCAGCAGCATAAGCTCCAGATGGCATCACTTTTGGGGTCACTGGAACATGCAAGCCTCTCCACCACAACAAGGTTGCAATCCTTGTTTACATGTACACACACGCGTGCACACAATTGAATGCATGAATAATACAGAAAATAAGATTCATCCAAGAACAGCAGTGTGCACCAATCTACAGAAGCATCACAGTTTGTTGTGCCCCATGGGGCAGTGCCAGCTATGACAGTGCCAATGGCTGTGGTGTGGTCAGCTGCTGTTGCAGTGGCACCTATCAATGTACCTGCCTTCCACTGCGCCCTTCCCCCAAAAAAGGTGGCATACAGGGCTGCAGCCCCAATCATAAACACCTCTCAATTATGCTACTGCCAATCTGTGCCAGGCCTGATCTGATCTAGATGGCTACAGTCCCAAAGTCTGGGCTCTGGAGACTGAAAAATATTAAAGACTTTTTACAAAGAGTTTTCAATATATTGTTTAGCAGGTTTCAAAAGAGAATGATTTTTTTCCCCCAGGTCTTTTCCTTTAAAAAGCATACAGAGTTTTAGTTGTTAGATCCCTCTTTCCTCCCTCTCTTTTTTGCCCTCAGTTGCCCAATATATCGCTGGCAGTAGTTGTAAGAGGAAGACAGAGAGAAAGTTTACAGCTGAATATGGAGAATATTTATTTTAATTTTCAGATTCCACTAAAAAAAAACAAACCAAAGTGAAACATTTTAGCATAAAAACTCTGCTATTTTTTTCAAACAAATCATTTAATTGAAAAATTTCCATCAGTTACAGCTGAATCCCTGAGATAAAAGCAAGGGATTTGGTCTTAACTATACAGAACAATGTTCCTGCAAGATACTGATGGATGACTGCTTACCTCTAGGACATTAAACAGTATCTTTAATGATACAGGAAAGAAATTTTTCACTGAATTGGAATAATCAAGGTTTTGCTGTTCAGAAATAAGAGTCTTTAATCCTTGCATTATAAATTGGGACATTTTTCACTTTAAATGGTACTTAATCACAGGTGCTTATATATTTTTAAAACACTATATACCCAGTAAATAATCCTCTAACTTGTCCAGATCAGTTAAAGGTAAACAAAAGATGTTGAAACTGGGCTGTAGGGGAAAGTAAGTGGAAATTACTGGCTGTTTTTATGAATGGTAAAACACCACTGAATGGTAACAGGGTTTTGCACTGAATAATAATAGCATCATAATGGTTGCTTATATTAGCAGTAATAACAATAATAAGAATAAGTACTTTTCAATACTATTTGGCAATTGCTTGTAAAGTGCTGTGCTCTAAAACACCATGTAAGTACCATGTCTTATCATTATTATGGTGTCAGAAATAAAGGATGCAAGTTCTAAGTAGTTAAAATAGATGCTGACGTGCTACTGAAGTGAAGAAAAAAAATAGGTTAATGGAAATTAAGGAATGAAATATATTGTGAGTGGGCATGGTAGGCCTTTTGTGCCACTGAATGAATATTTTGAAGAACCTTTTTTATGCTTAAGAAAGTTGATGCAGTATTGTGGCAACATGCAAGTCAAACTTTTTCTAAGGTTGTTATTTTTGATGAGAGGGTAGTGCACGCGTGCATATGTGCACCATTTGTATGATGGCAAAAATACTCCTGTAGATTGTTTTTATTCTTGCAGTTTATTTCATTCCCCCCTACTTCCAATGCCGTATAAAGTTATACTGGCAAAAGCACGCTTGGCAGTATAAGTCGAGTCTGCACTCTGAGTTTTAGGGGTATAATTCGCTAGCAGTGCCATCTTAACACACAGGCTTACAGGGACAAAGCCCCAAGAACACTGAATGAGGCATATGCAATATGTGCCCGTGAAGAGAGTGTGAATTTCAGGACCACCAAAAGTTTTGGTTCTCTTCATGAGCACACATACATACACCCAAATCTATATATGCAGTTAGCCAAGTGCCAAATATGGTTCCATGCATGTTCATGCACAGTCACTGCTGTAATGTGATGCGAATAAATGCACAGAGGGCCCAAACAGCATGCACCCAGTGCCTCCAACACTCTTAAGAAGGTCCAGAATACTAGAAAATCTTCTGTAAAACAGACATGGCTATGACATGCATCTTGGAGGGGGCAAGGATAAAGCTGGTGTTGCAGAAACTCACAAGTGGATGTTACTGAGCAGGAAAAAAAAAAAAGAAAACTAAACTATAGGAAAGAGTGGGGGCCAGAACAGAAGATCTGAGTTCTGTTCAGGAAGTAGCAGAAACCTTAAAGGCAATGTGGTCCTAAATGAATAGGTGTCAGAGGTAGAGCTGGCCTGAAGGAAAATGGTGCCCACCCCCTTCCCTCAACTCGGCAGCACAGCTGCAGGCAGAGGCAGGTGGGCAGGAGCATGGTGTGCAATCTGGCATGGAGGCAGAGCTGCCCATTCAGCCCAGCTTGGCTCTTCCTGAGGAGCAGGTGAGGCGGACTGGGCTGAGTGGGCAGTTTTGCCTCCCTGCTATACTGCACCCCACACCCTTGCCCACCTGCCTCTGCTTGCAGCAGTACTACTGACTTGGGGGGGCGGAGGCTGGGCTCTGCTGTGTGTATATGTGCATGTGTGTGTGCACGTGGTGCCCCCCTGACCATGGCGTCTGGGTGGCCACCCACGTTGCCCACCCCTAAGGCTCATTCTGGTCAGAGAATTAGGTTCTATTCCTGCCACTCTTGCCAAAATGACTCTAGTCAAGTAGCAAGTGTTGTATCTCACTTTCTCATCTGTAAAAACATAACTATTACTATCCCTTCCAGTTGTGGGATTGGCTTAGTTAACAGTAGAAAAATACTCTGAGATCACTGGATACAAGGTGTAAAGAAAATATTATTATTTTTTTGTACTGTGGCAGTGGTGTTGGTCATGGACCTGGGAGCCTTGGTCGTGAATTTCATGAATTACAACATCTTTCCTCTACGGATAAGAATTGGGTAACTGAAATAAATAATAACCAAAAAAATAAGCCTTTAAAAATAAAGATCAAGTTTTGGGCTGCCTCTATAGTACCATAAAGAACGAAATGGGTACAAGCTAATTTTCATTTCCTATTCAGGATACCTGAAACTGAACTCTAGTTTTCAAACTTTTTTGACATTGATTATAGTGACTTCGTATCTGACAGAAAATCTCATCTATAGCCAAAGCCTCTCTTAGGCTCTCTCCTTATATTCAAAATAAATGGTGACTGTTTCTTTGTTCAGCCACAGCCCTTCCAGAAAGAAACATCCCCCTTCTCAGTGTTTTCTGTGGGTCTGATTTTAATCCCTTCCATTTTAAGAAACTGCCCCCACACTCTCCCCCAAATCTTGAGTAGTATTTCCAGTTTCAAAAGTACTTTTGCCTCAGAGTGTGGGGCTTGTACTCTGAGACAGATGTCAGCCATGGATGTCTCTTGAACTTTTCATACCCAGGGCTTGAGAGAGAGGTTCAGATTTGGACTTTCAGACTAGGCCCACCTCTTGCACCACTGCTGTTCAGAGGCATAATAGGGCAGCTCCATGCCCTGGGCAGTAGCAGCACAAGCAGTAGTGCCAGCTGCCACACTGCTGGCAGCAGCAGTGGTGTGGCTGGCTGGCAGCTGTGGTAGCAGTTACTTTTTCCTGGGGCTGCTGCCCTAGCTTCTCCCCTCTCCCCACACCCTACTCTCCAATTGCAGAACTGCCTGTTGTTACATCCCACTTTGAATGTTTTGTCCCAAAGTTCAAAATACCCCAAACTATTAACTAAATAGCCTCCATCACTCACTTCTCAGTAAGCTGTCTGAGAGGGGTTTGGGTTTTCCCTGGCATTTTTTAATGTTTCTTTCAAAGAACTCTTCGCTATCTCCATTTGCTTTTATTCCAGATTTCTGTTACAGGAGCTGATTAATAGAATTTTTATATACTGTGAATGGCTGACCAGCTCCACCTGCTGGGAGAAATATTCAGCTTTTCTTTATCTGAAGAAAAATGCATTAACTAGAAGAAGGGGTGTATTTGGTAGCCGTGTTGGTCTGAGACAAAAAGAAATGCAAAACTCTAGAACTTTTGGTTTAGAGATGATACCTTTTATTAGACCAACTAAGAAATCACAAAAAAAGGATACCGAAAAAGTTAACTTTCTGCAATTTCTTAGTTGGTCTAATAAAAGATAATCTCCGAACCAAGAGTTCTAGAGTTTTGCATTTCTAACTAGAAGAAATTACTCCTCTAATTGGCACTTGAGGTAAATCTACACTTTAAAATTCCTAGATGTATTTTTTTTCTTTTTGGCTTGTTCCATCTCTGGTTCTCCCTTGAATAATGTGCAAAAATTTCCTGGAGCATACCCTCCCTTACCCTGCTTTATGCTTTCTTTTCCCCTGCTTTCCAATAACAATCCAATGCCTATTATGCAACATGACCCTACCTCATTCTAAACAAAATACATCCTTTGTTGTTACCTTGCTTAAATCTATTTCTCAGACACCCCGATCCAGTTGTTTGCATTACTCTAATGTCTCAAATGCCAATGTTTTAAGTGTTTTATAATATGTTACAATCTTCTATTTGAATATTACACTTGGTAATGCCACCCTATTTTGCAAACTTAGGTATAGTCTGTACTAGGGCTGTGCGAAATGTTGCCGGCAGTTTCGTTTCAACGCTGTTTTGACTTGTTTCAAGCTCGAAACAGCAAAATCGAAACAAAACAGAGAGCTTCAAAACAGCGTCGAAACAGAATGAAGCATGTTGAAACATTTCGAAAATTTCAACATGTTTCAAAGCTCAGGCTGGGCTTGCCTGCAGGGAAACAGACTAAAGTAAGGAGAGGGGGGGGAAGGAGTGCTCTCATTAATGACTGTGTAGCTGGCCAGTGACTGTCATCCTTTCCTAAGGTCTCTTCCAATCCCAGTGCTCTGGGGGAGGGATGGAAAAACTGCATAAAAGACAGCATGGTTTGAGTGAGGGCACACCTTAACACACACACTGTCACCCACCCATGTCATGAGTTTTGCCTGTCAGCAGCCAGAGGTGCAGGGCCCCAGAAGCCCTGCACCGATCTCCTTGACAGCTGGCAGGCTTTGTGGCCTCAGCAGGAGCTAGCAGGCCTGCAGTTTTCACCCTGCTGCGCCTTAACACACGCACAGTGTCACCCATGTCATGAGTTTTGCTTGTCCACAACTTGAGGTGCAGTTTCCCCCAACCCCCTGCACTTATCTCCTTGAAACTTGGCAGGCTTCATTGCCTCAGTAGGGGCTAGCATCCCTGCAGTTTTGACCTTGCTGTGGCTTAACACACAAACATGACATGAGTTTTTTTTTTTTTTTTTTGTTTTCAAGACTTTGAGGTTCAGTTTCCCTGAAACCCCTGCACCTATCTCCTTGAAACATGGCAAGCTTCATGCCCTCAGAAGGAGCTACCATTCCTGCAAGTTTCATCAAAATAAGGCCAGAAATGACAAAGTTATGGGCTGTTTCAAGCTTCCCTATTATAGCCTATGGGCAAAACGGCAAAACTGTTTCAATGGAATGGAACGGAACGGAACAGCAGTTTCGAATCGAAACAAAATTTGAAACGAAACGCTGTTCCGTCAAAACACTGGTCAAAACAACGATGCTGTTTCGCACAGCCCTAGTCTGTACCCATATTCAATACAGCCAGAATTCCCATCCTGATTCTAGATCACCAAGCTAGCTCCCCGAACTTGTTGATTCAGTTTAAGCTGCGGATGGAGAGTTCACCTGGCAGTTATGCAGCTTACGTGGTGGACAGCTAATTCTTTCAGTTTGTCTCAGCAGATCTCAGTGCTGTTATTATTTGTCATTGTTGGGGCTACTAGGCCCTGCTAGTTTCAAGGCTATTATTAAAGCCAAACTGATCCGAAAATCATGGTAAAGAGCCTTAATGAGGTGTGAGCAGTTGAGTAGAGGCTGTGACAAACTCTGAGTAAGGTAGGTGACAGCAGGCAGCAAGGGCTGAGTGCAGGCTATTCTTGCAGGGACCAGCAAGGATACATACATGGGTTTTAAACAGTGCCTCTTAATATTGAAATCAAAAGGATTTGGCAAATGGCTAGTTTCATTTGTGTAATTTATAAGGCTGCCTGATTACACACAGGCATCTTAAGTAGCTTAGACTGTATATGTGAATTCCAAATGACTATCTAAGATCTAGTCTTCACTAAACTACTGAAAAAATAGTGGCGTCTAGAGCTTGCTATCCATCTGAAATGATTGCACTCCACTTGCCTTGACAGCCCAACAGACCTACATTCAGTACATTGCACTCCTATGAAAAGTCGCAGTTTGCTATCCATGAAAAATAGTTTCTGCCATTTCCATGGAGGATTTGAAAATATGTAGAAGCTGCCAGGATAGTTTGAATTTCCTGGTTTTGAGATCAGGGAAACTCGTTGGCTGAAGTTTGACTTTAGGCATTAAATCTCCAATCTCTGCAGATTAATTAAATTCTAGACATATTGCGCATATGAAAACCCTGAGCAGACCTAGAAGTCTGACTACATCAGAAAAAAAAAAAAATGATTTTGGGTTTTTTTGTTGTTTTTTTTTTTTTTGGCTATCAAGCCTGTCTGCTTAAACCCAATCATAGCAGAGATGGCTGTCATCTCTGGCCATTGCTCTAGCCATACCGTACCCTCTTAAGTCTTTTACTAGATTCCAGTTTTTAAGAGGCTTCTGGTCAACTCCAAGAGCCTTCAAAACTTGGCTCTTCTTTATTTTTCCTCTTTTATTGCACATTCTCTTGCCTCCTCTCTTCTGCCAATAAAAACCTTGGCTGAAAGTTTGTAAGCTTGTATAACATTTGGGTTTGCACAACTTTAAATTGTGTTTTTGGAAAAAAAAGAGATTTGGAACTATCAAGCTGTCCAACAGATACCTACCTATGTTACCACGCAGTCCTTCTTTTAATTCTTTCTTCTCCTTCCTTTGTCTCCTCTTCTTTGTAATATTGTCCTGCTGCATCTTGCTTCACTTTCAAGCATTGCTGAAACCTGTTTTTATAGCCATTTGCTAAACTTTCAGGAATGCATCTTTTGAGTTCCTTGTACAGAAACCAAGCTTAAAAAAATTACAGGGTGTGCTGCTGCATATGTTGCGTTCACCACTTGAGTATACATTTTTGGCAATGTGGTTCATTCTTGCTAACCCCAGCATCTTCTTTCCCCACCTTCCCTGGCCTTGCTCCAAACAAACTGACAAGTTTGTTGATTTTAGCCTCACCCTCCAAGCCCTACCAACCTAATTCCCAAAAACACAACAGCAGAAACTCTGAGGAAGCAGCAGGAGGAGAACTGTCAAACCCTGAAGAAAAATATTTTTTAAAATGCTGTGGTTTGTTAAATCTTCTTTCATCTTGTCAAGAAATAATGGTCGTGGCAGTCAGAGTATACGAGCAATAAATGACTTTTGCAGTTATCAAATGTCTCAGCTTTGCCTCAGTGTTTAATCATCCACAAAAGCTATTTATTGCTTCATATAATTCTCCATCAGGAACGTTATCCCTTAAACAAATTGCATGTAAAATACGGAATGTACATTATAGACCCAGTTCGGTTTTTTCCGTTTTGGAAAGGAAGAAGTAGAAGGCTGATCCCCTTGGGCAACTTGTATTTGTGTTTGTAGTTTTTTTTCTTGTATTTTGGCAGAACATACAGATTGAGATTGCTTCATAGTTTAGTATGAAGCAATGGATGTCTCTTTATAAAAAGTTGACCTTTAGAACTAGTCCTCAGAATTACTCCTAATTCAGAAAGTGCAAAACTCATAAACCCATTGTTGTTTTTGGGTTTTTTCCCCCTGCAATGTGACTGATTCTCATGTATGTTGTATGTGCTAAAATGAAAGAAATGCTTTCTTCTAGTGTCATAGGACTTTAAAACCAACTGACTTGCCCATTGCACCACAGTTATTTGTGGCTGCCAGTTCAGTGGAGAACTGTGTAGTACATGTGCTTAGGAGTGCTTTTAATACATTGAACTTTGTCTTACAGATATTGTTCGTTGCTGCCCTAATGCTACTCTTTGAGCCGAGAGTGTCCTCAACTTCCTCGAGCTTGGAGACACAGATATTTCAGTATATTGATGATCATCAAAATGAATTTATTGAGGTAAGAGATGTAATGTTGTAAAACAGCTGTAACGTAAAACTGAATTGGAAAGACTAATAATACGTATTCCTCAGGCTGTGTCCTTGTTTTATGTTAGAAAGGGAAATACAGAGCAGGCTTTCATGATTCCAGAAGGTTTCAAACATTTTGGAAATGCCACATTTCATTGTGCAGGGGATCTAAGCAAGGGAAAGTCTGTGCTTTATGTTCCCACACTAGAGATCTGTGGTACACAGTACCATGAGACTGGGAAATCTGGATGGGCTGCAAAACCTAAGTCAGCACAATAAGTTTTCACTGAGCCAGAACCATATATCAAGGGGAACAGCAGACCACAGACAATCCAACTTCACTACCTTACCAAGCACATGTGCCACTTGTGCTTGGGCTGGAGTTTGTTGGATGAGAATTATTTTTCCTCAGCCCTGTGAAGTTTAATTTAATTTCTCTTAAGTGTGCAACTTGTTCTATTGGGTTGTGAATTATTTACCTTTTCCAGGACCAGTATTTTTAAAAGAACTAAGGATCAATTTGAGTAAAGGGAAGAATTTGAGGAAATGGTCAGGAATTGCCATTGCAAGCCCACTGGGCAGCTTTTGTAAACCCAGCAGCCTAAGGCACTCAAGGGAACCCACCCCTACCCCAGTCCCAGAGCAATCTGTAGGAAAGGCAAGGGCCCCCAATGGGACATTTATGTGCCTGTACACCAATACCAGGAGCTTGGGGAACAAACAGGAGGAACTGGTCCTCCTACTAAACAAAAAGGATTACGATCTCATAGGGATAACAGAGACCTGGTGAGACTCCACCTATGACTGGGCCACAGGTATAGATGGCTATACCCTGTACAGGAGAGATCATGTGAAAAAAGGGGCCGGGGGGTAGCTTTCTATGTCAAGGAAAGCTACGCATCCCTGCAAGCCAGCATTGGAACCCAGGGGGTATATTTGGAGACTCTCTGGATCAAAATCCGTGGCAAGCAAGGCACAGGGGACACAATGGTGGGAGTCTACTACAGACCTCCTAGCCAAGATCAAGAGCTTGACCAGGAATTCACTAGGGAACTAGCTGAGGCTGCATGCTCCTGGTCCATGGTTGTCATGGGAAATTTCAACTACCCTGACATCTCATGGGAAGAGCACTCAGCCACATCTGAATGGCCGCAAAGGTTCCTTATGTGTGGATGAGCTCTATTTGACTTAAGAAGTCTATGGACTGATGAGAGGCAAAGCACTGCTTGACCTGGTACTGGCAATGGGGGATGACTTTAAGTGACCTAACAATCGAAGGGAAACTGGGAGACAACAACCATGAGCTGAGCACCTTCACCATCCACCATAAAGCTGGCAAGTCAGTCAGCAATACAGAAGTCCTCAACTTCAGAAAAGCTGACTTTGACAAGCTCAGGAAGCTTGTTGGTGAGGCCCTAAGAGACCTCAACCCAAAGGGGAGGGCAGCTCAGGAAGAGTGGTTGCTCCTCAAGGGAGTGATCCTGGAAGCTCATGCAGTGTCTATCCCATCTCGGAGTAAAGGCAGCAAAAGGGCACAGCAGCTCCCTCAGCTCTGCAGGGAACTAGAGGACCTCCTGCATCTAAAAAGAAAGACCTACAAAGGATGGAAGGATGGATCTTTCCCAAAGGAGGAGTACTCTGCACTGGTCTGGACCTGTAGGGAGAGAACCAGGAAAGCCAAGGCTGTGACTGAACTCTAACTAGCTACACGTATCAAGGACAATAAAAAGTCCTTTTTTAAGATATGTTGGGAGTGAGAGGAAAAGCATGGGTAACATTGGACTGCTTAACCATATGGGTCAACTGACAACTGACACCCAGGAAAAAGCCAAGCTGCTTAACAGTATCAAGGACAATAAAAAGTCCTTTTTTAAGATATGTTGGGAGTGAGAGGAAAAGCATGGGTAACATTGGACTGCTTAACCATATGGGTCAACTGACAACTGACACCCAGGAAAAAGCCAAGCTGCTTAACAGGTATTTTGCATTGGTCTTTCACCAGCCCCAAGGGATGGCTCTGCTCAATATGGTACGGGATGGCCAGGGCAAGGGAGAATTGTTACCCTTCATCAATGCTGACCATGTGAAGGAATGCCTTGAGAGGCTGGACACCTTCAAGTCAGCTGTCCCAGACAACTTACACCCCAGGCTATTAAGGAGCTGGCAAGCATCATAGCTCTGCCACTGGCACACATCTTCGAGAACTTGTGGTGCTCAGGTGAAGTGCCCAAAGATTGGAAGAAGGCCAATGTGGTGCCAATCTTCAAGAAAGGGAGGAAAGTAGATCTGGGGAACTACAGGTCTATCAGCCTGACCTCTATCCTGGGGAAGATCTTGGAACAAAATCATCAAAGAGACCATTCTTGAAAAACTTGCTGAAGACAACTTCCTGAGGGATAGCCAACACGGGTTCATTGCGGGTAGGTTTTGCCTGACCAATCTCATCTCCTTCTACGACCAGGTGATGTATCACCTGGACAATGGAGAAGAGATTGACATCATATATCTTGATTTTTAAAAAGCTTTCGATCTGGTATCCCATGATCATCTCATAGAAAAACTGGCCAACCACAGCCTTGGCTACATCACAGTCCTCTGGCTGGGGAATTGGCTCTGATGTTGGACCCAGAGAGTGGTAGTTGATGGAAGTCGATCACTGTGGCGCACCATGAGCCGTGGGGTCCCCCACGGCTCCGTCCTTGGACCTATTCTTTTCAACATAATGATGTGGACATCAATGTCAGAAGTGGACTGGCCAAGTTCTCTGATGACACCAAACTTTGGGATCAAGTGTCCACAACCGAGGACAGGATGGTGATCCAGGCCGACCTTGACAGGCTCAGAAAATGGGTGGATGAAAACATGATGGCCTTCAACACTGAAAAATGCAAGGTACTCCACCTTGGGAAGAAAAACCTGCAGCATGCTTATAGGCTCGGCAGTGCTACGCTTGCTAGCACCAAGTGCTATGCTTGCTAGCACCACTTGGTGGTCATGATTGACCACAAGATGAATATGAGCCACAAATGTGACAAAATTCAGTTACCTGATGCAAACTGAACTTGCATGATCATCTTTAATATTGATTAGATCTCTTTTTACATCCTCTTAGACTTGGTTTTATATTCCACAGTAACAGGCTTCCTAGCTGCTAGATGAAAGATGGAAGGACCCTGGGGGAAAAAAAACCCTCTCAAAACCCCCTATCTTTAAGGAATCTACTTACATAAATGCTGTGTGCGCTCTCATGATGTGTACTGGGGACATTAAATACCATGTTTACTTGAATAGAAGGTGACCCTGACTAGAAGATGACCCCCCCAATAATTAGATTATATATGTTGAAATATTTTCAATTTTGTTATAATATTCCAGGTATAGAATCGAATTATTGGAAGTTTGCTTTGAATTTGTTCCCCTCCCACTGCTACATCAGGGAAAATAAATCTGGAGGGTCAAGTAGTCCCTTTGCTCTCTGCTTCTCCCCACCTTTATCCCCTGGAAACCCCTTCCCCTTCTCCTTACTGTCACACCCTGTTCTCCCTGAGCACATGGACATGGGGAGCGAATTTGAAAAAACTGACTTTGTGCAACCAGGATGTTTGTGACAAAGTTCCCAGCCTGGCTCACCACTGGGCTCCAACCTCCTCACCCTTTCTTCCAGACTCTCTGGGTCCTTTCCTCCTCAAGGTTATCTTGCCTGCCACAATTTAACATTATAGTTTCATAAGGAGGCAGCCCCCAGGAGGTGGATGCAGGTTTTAGGGTAGGTCCTTATCTGAACCCAAGCTCTTCCTGGTCTCAGCTCCTTTTAATTTGACTGGGTCAGACTGCCTAGGTCCTGGGAATCTAGCTCTAGCCCCTAGAGGGATCAAGGCCATTTGGCCCCTAAGCATGCTGCAGGCATGGGAGTTATGCACCCAATCTTTGCCATCAGATACTCAGTCCTCTGACATGCCACAATCTTCCCTCTAAATGTATTTGGACTCCTGCCCATACTCAACACCCCTGCTGCACCCCAGTGGCCTCCAGTCTGCCGCTTATAGACACTCTGGTCCTCTGGTTCAAATGTAAACCAAGAGTATGAGCATCCACTCCCAATCGTAAGGCTTGCCAAATACATACGCCCTTTCTGTGGTTAATCTTAGCCTTTGGTAGCACAAACACAAAAGGTTCAGAGTGCTTATCTCATGTTGTTTGCAGCACAGGGTCTCTTCTAGCACAGGGTCTCTTTTGCCCTTCTGTGGCGCACAGTCCTTTCTTCTAGACAGTTAGCACTGACTCCTCCCTGGAGCTGTGCCTCCTGCAGCTCTTAGGGCTAGACAACCCCATCTGGGCCAAGCCCTGGGCTTTTGAGCCTCTCCCTGGGTCACCTACTTCTGCCCCAGGCCTGCCAATCACAGCTTATACCTAGGACAGGCAGCTATCATATTTAAGGTCCCTTTTTCCCATTTAGTCTGGTCAAGGGGCTGAGCTGGCCAGTGGACCCCAGGCTCCCTCCCCATCTTGGTAATGGGGCAGGACCCCCCTGCTACATCTTGAAATAAACAAAGCTGAAGTAATTTGCATATAGTACCCATATACTTAGTTCATCCAGAATTGATGCATGTTACATTTGTTTTGAAACTACTGCAAGTTTTGGCACAGATACTCCATAAACGCATTTTTAAGCAGCAATTTTACTTGTGTATCAGGGGTGGGCAAAATACAGCCTGTGGGCTGGATCCAGCTCATGAGGCCATTCTATCCAGCCTGCAGGGCCCCTAAAAAATTTAGAAAATTAATATTTCTCTGTCTTTTGGTTCCTGTCAAAAATGACAGGAACCAGGGGCTGTAGGACCCAGGGGAAGCCCAGCAGGCTCCCACAGCAGCAGGGCCTGCCCCCCCACGGCCCCAGCAGGGGCTTCTGGCCTGGGACCACGTGGCTGCAACATGCCAGAACCTCAGGTAAGGGCAGGGAAGGAGCCCAGGAAAAGCATGGGGAAAAGTGGCTGCTCACCCACCCTGTGACCCATGCTCCCTGCTGCAGCCACTCCCAGCCCACACGGGGCTGTCCTGAGCAGGCACAGGCAGCTTCATGTCGGCTGCGGACAGCTGCAGCACAAGGCACCAGGCAAGGGGTAGGGAAGGGGCTGCTTTTCCCCCCGCTCACCACCAGCTTGTAACCCGGCCCCACTTCCAGCCTAGGCCCCATACCGGCTCTGGCCTTGCCCATCGGGGCTGCGCATGGCAGCAGCAGCTGCACCCCACCACCTCTTGCTGCACCAGGCAGTGTTTGCCGCTGCTGGCCGCCCAAAAGCTCGACCAGTTCATCTCCTGTTTCAGGTATGCCCTGTGGAAAGCCAGGAACCTACTCATAAACTAGGACCCCACAGTTGAGGACTGTATTAAAATGGGGCTGAGTGAAATATAGTGCAGGAAGACGGAAGAGGACAACAGGAAAGAAATGGAAGACCTCATATGGTGGAGAGGGGACTGGCATAGACTTTCAGAGGCAAACCCTCTGGAAGAACAATGAGTGATAACACTGGAATGGTGATAGGTGTGTGGGTGTGCAGTGTGACCTGTGTGTAATGGGACTACAATCATTTAACTGTCAAAGTATATTTTGATCTGCCAATTGAACCACAGTGGTCACCTGACAGGTTGCTAGAGGTACAGTTTTATTTATACATATCATATATATATTTTTGAAAAAAATATATTTTTTAGCTAAGTTCAGTCCCCTCTCCCAATTGGTGTCAAATGTAGCATTTTTGGCACCAAGGGAATGGTGTCAGGGCTGACTCTGGCTCCCCCAGTACTGGCCTGGTATTGCAGTACCTCCAGGCCTGGTGCCAATTCCATGCGGAGGAAACACCTAGCTATTTTTTTTAAGGGCCACACATACAAAAAGAAAGGTTCCTATCAGCATGTTTCCCTGATATAGGACACATTTATAGTCATGCTCAGTGTTGGCCCTTTTAATCAATTTAATAGTTTATAGCTTCATTCTGAGCACATGCTGCTTTTGGCAACAGTTTAATAATAGACAATGTATTTAGTAAGATTTCCTTGTATGTGATTATAAGATGAGGGGCTTTTTCCCTGGTCAGTGGGGGAGGGCTCAGGGGGAGAACCTTATCTTGTGTTCAAGTAAATATGGTATTTCCAAATGCTATAGGATCAGGGCCAAGAAACAGGGTAGCCAGACCTGTGGGCTCCCCAATGGCTTCCTTAAAGGAATCAGCAAAAGATGGATAAAACAATTGGATGCTCATGGTTCTGCTGCTAAATTCAGAGTGAATATTTTAACACAAAGCGATGCAATGTCCTGACAGTCTTTTATCATTTGGAAGAAAAAAAGCGGCTGCAGCTTGGCTGTGACAGAACAAAAAGGAAAGTATTTTCTGATGGATTGCATTTTGAGATCAAAGGCTGACCAGTAGTACCTAAGGCCTGTTTCCTTGTTCATCAAATGTAGTGACCCATTGACTCCTGTAAATCATATTGCTGGCTTCCTTTGCAGAATCTTAAGGACTGGGTGGCTGTGAAGAGTGATTCCGTTCAACCAGCCTTCAGAAAAGAAGTAACACGAATGATGGAGTTAACAGCAGACAGACTTCGAGCTTTAGGAACCTCTGTTATGTTAGTAAACCAGGTACCTAATTATCAGTGTCATGTTTTAATATATGAACTATCTTTTTTGGGGTTCTATTTTATTCAATGTCATGTATAGCAAATTCATATTTGTAGTACAGGTACGGACACCCTTTGTTACAGCTAAGACAGTAGATATCATAGAATTCTTACTTTTAAGCAGAGAATGAAAATACAGGGTTTTGTTAAAGACTTTCTCTTCATTTGATAATCAGAAGAAAACTGCTAGACTACTTTTAACATCTTTTTTCAGCCCTTTTAATGCAGGCACCATTTTTTTTTACACAGACTAGTATCAGCTGTTAATGCAAAGCAGCCTGCAAATTCTTATGACTTCACTAACTTTCTCGCCCTTCTCTGATACGGGGATTCACTTTTGGGAGACATCCAACCTCCTCTTGAGATCTATCCAATGTGATAGTAAATTGCAATACTACCTGGAGACCTTAGCCTGTTTTTAAATCAGTCTGTAATAGTTGCTAGTGCTGCTTGCCAACAAGACAATACATTTCACTTTTTAAAATGGACTTCCAAGACTCTTCGAATACATCTATTGCAAACCAAATACAACATTACCTTATGTTCTGCCTTTCTATAAATGTTAATTTCACAACATATAGATAGCTTTTCACCTTCTCCATTACAGGTTTAGTCTACGGGGGAAATGAAGGGTCTAGCAAGGAGTTTCTGCTATCATTGTAGACGGGCAATAATTTCACCTGGGTTGCAAAAGAGTCAGTTTTGTACAAACCTTAGACGTGGGGATAGGAGTCAAATTTGAGATAAGAGCAGATTAAAAGTTCATCAAAGCAGGTTAAAAGTTCAAAAGGTAACTCAGATATTGAAGATACTACAGCTCCTAGTGGGTTCTCACAGTGTTGCCTTTTGTCTGTTAATATCCTTCCACAGCTGCCTGATGGCCAGAGTCTTCCTGCAGTTCTAGCAGAACTTGGCAAAGATCCACACAAGCCCACTGTGTGTTTCTATGGACATGTGGATGTTCAGCCTGCCAAAAAGGAAGATGGATGGAAAACTGACCCCTACACGCTGACTGAAATTGATGGTCTGTGCATGGTTGCTATTCTACTACAATTGTTTGCATGCATTAATCTGAATTATGGAGAGGGAAGAGGCTCCCAGGAGATTTAGAACTGCTCTAAGGTGCTACTCCTATTGAAATATCTGGAACAAATTCTATGGAAACAGGCCTTTAGGAGCCGCGCTGTTGTTGGTGAATCCCATAGTGACTGCACAATATCCCTGTGAAAGGGTCAGTGGGAGTAAAGCAGCTGGAGTTCATAATCACACCATTAATTTCACACACCAGTAAGGGAAATTAGCTGCATCTAAGTAGTTCTGTTTGCTGAGGAAAGGGAAACTGTGGAGTTAAGGTCACAAGGAGTTAGTAGCAGAGTAGAAGGGCCAGCTCGTAAGCCCTGATTCTGAATCCGGTGTTCTCACTGGGTTCATCTGCACGTGCTATTAAGGCAAAACAATAAACTCTGGTGTTTAGTGTGCTGGAGTTTATTATTCCCAGGTGTCACATTTACACATGCACCCAAGATCACAGCATGTTGAGCCAGGTCAGAGCAGCCCCGACTGGCAGGGTGTCCGGAAGGTCAGCTTGCTAGCCCAGGGCTGCTCTGACCCAGCTCAACGTGCTGTGGAAGGACTAGCTGAGAAATGAGGGTGCTCTAGTGTGGGGCTAGCCAGCAGGCAGTCCCTACACTGAAGCAACCCTTATGCTCCAGCCTGTCGCATCAGAAGCTACACATGCACTGGTGCAGAATAAAAAACTCCTCAGCAGGATAGTACTTGTATTTATAAGTAATACCCTGCTGCAGAGTTAATTAATTCCCTGCAGCCTAATAGGGCTGCATATGTAGACATGAGATGTTTACTTCAGAGCTAATTAGTCCATTCCACACTAAATGTGTCATATAAGCATGCCCACTGTTAAACTTCTCAGTCTCTGAGACCAGAATAACTCTGTTTACTTCAGTTGAAGCCGCTCTGTTTATACTGGCATAAAAGGGAACAATATCTATCGCTTCATAAATATGTGTAAATGTATTACTCCCAAAAATGACAGCACTGATTAATACCTACAGACTCATATGCCACATCCAGATGAGGGCAGCTGTACAGTATGTGGTGCTGCAGACAGGTCTGCACCACACACCACACATTCAGGCATTTCCCATGCTGCTACGTTGCAGTGTGGGGGGTGGGACATGGGTTGACCCCAGGAAATCCCAGGGTCAAAAAACTTTGCATGGAAAAAAGTGGGGCAGCAAATGTGGCTTCAGCGCACGCCGCCCAAAACTGGAACCTGGCCCGCTGGACCCATGCTCAGGCTGCTGGCCAGGCTCCAAGCTGCAGGAGTACTGCATGTGTATCCCCAGCCCCCCAGGACCCCAGGTAAGGCTGCAGGGGCCAGCATAGTTGCTGGCCCCAGCCTCTCCTATCCCATCTGGGGTAACCTGTCATGCTAGATGGCGCATAGCACAGGTGTTGCCCAGGGACAAGTAGCAGTGGCACAACGTGTGTCACTGCTTTTTGTCCTCAGGGAACCAAATATTTGCCCTTGTTTGGTACGGCCACAGGGTTAGAATTGACCTTGAGGGTTATCTATTCCAGCCCCCTGCACAAATGCAGGATTTGCTGTTCTTCCGCCAGGCCGGCCTCTTTTGGAAAGCTTCTTCTCACAACTTCCCTTGGTAGCTTGACCCGCTGTCCTTTCACTTGTCCTGTCTGACATTTGTTCTAAATCTGCTTTACTGTAGTTTAGAGAGACTGCCATGTATCATACTGTCTATGGCAAGGGACAGAAGTTTCTCCCCTTCTCCCAGCCTTTCAACTATTTGAAAAATGTCATTATAGACCCCCTGCACCACCATCACCAGTTCTGAATAGTGTGGAAGGATCACTTCCCTTGATTAACAGGATTTGCAGGTAATACTTTCCAGGTATTGAAGTCAAATTGACCAGTATATAATTTTTGGGCCCCCTCTTCTTTTCAAGATAGACACTATTTTAAGCCACTTTCCTGTTCCTCTGAAACTTCATATCTCACCTGAACGTTTGCTAATATTGATGCCAGAGGCTTGAAGATTTCTTCAGCTGGTTCCTTCAGCATCAAGGGATGAATTCCATTAGATGCAACCAACTGAAATTCAGTTAGTTTTGTCAAAAGTTCCCCTATCTCCCTCTCACTTGTGTCCCTTCCCCTTCTATGCTTAGGTTGTTAGTGCCCCAAGGAAAGCTTTTTTGGAGCAGGGGGTAAAGTCTGAAGCAAAGTAGGTATTGAGCAGTTCCCTCCTTTGTGGCTTCTCCTTTGAGCTGTGGACTCGCAATTTCCCTAGTTTTTTTCATCTGACATATCTGTGGAACCCCTCCTTATTGTATTTAGCGTTTCTTGCCTGTTGGAACTTATTTTCACCTTTACCTTCCTGACTTTGTTTCTACATGTTTTTGCTATTCCTTTTTATACTTCCTCAGTGCCACACTCTTCCTTCTATTGCCTGTCCCTAACTCTTGATTTTTCAGATAAGTAAGAAGATCCTTTTATAACCACATCGGTCTCCTCTGGTTCTTCTTATCTTTCCACTGTGTTCGTGTTCTACTTAAAGGCATTTTACAGACATTTTTTTTTTTTTTTTGTCCTTAGGTAAATCAGTGCAGAATAGTATAATCTTTACAATTATTCTCACTGTGCAGGAGCTGCACACTGTGCCAATCTGTATAGAAATTTATGGTGCAGACAAACCTCATCTAAAACATGGAATAAAGTTGACTTGTGACACACATCAAAATTATCACAGAGTCCTAAGAGATGAAAGGCCAGTGCAGTAATCAGTGGAAAAACATCAAGTACTTTATTTAAAACTATTCTTTGCAAGCCTGTCTCCAGTGGGATCAGTGGGAGTTTTGCTATTGAACTTCACTGAAGCCTGAATTTCACCTATTACATCTGAATGCATGAGAGATTCTAAAGTTTGATATAAGCTTTTAATTTTCTCTTTTTTTAAGGAAATCTTTATGGGCGTGGAGCAACAGATAACAAAGGACCTGTCTTAGCATGGATAAATGCAGTGGAAACATTCAGAGCACTAAAATTAGTAGGTAGCAAAGAGAAACAATTTTATTATTACAATGGCACCGTGTAGGAGTGAATTTACACTTCTGTGATGTCAGATGAAACCACCTTATCCTAACAAATAGATTACATGTATTTTGAAATGTTAGGATATTTTTAATGCTTCTTCTAAAATTCTAGACCCACCCCAATATTGGTTTATCTTTGGGAATTTTATATACTGAATATAATGTCGTGGCTACCACAGCCCTTGTCCTGTCTTGAAAAATGTTCCTAGGGAAAGGAAAATACTAAAGATGTTTCTTTCATTAAATTGGCTAATTCCCTTGAAGACTATTATTTTGAAAGCATTTTACAATTGAAAAACTGACTTTAAAACAGATGTTGATCGTGGGATCTCATAGCTGTCACCTCTTGTTCTTGGCTACAAGTCATCTTCAGTCATCAGTGTGTATTCATGGATAGAATAAGGATAAGAAAGCACCTAGCAAATCCTCATTCAAAATAGAATATATATATTTTCAACAGCCTCTTAGACTTCACAAAGAAAATGTTCTGAAAATACAGAAGTGTTTATTATTGATATATAGACTATACATGCTCGAAAATGTGAGAGACAGGTGTCCCTCGATGAACCATATTATATTATTATTAGAGACTAGTCTTCAAACTACAGCCTCTGTCTAACCTACCAGGTTATCGTTTAACTTTGCATATTTAAAATTGGGACAGTCCATCTTACAACCAAGTTATAGGACACCCTTAAGGTCTTTGTCCCCTACAGCTTTTAGCTGTGCTATAACCAGTTAGGTGACAACAGTTGAAGATCAGTCTCCTGCCTCTGTTACAGCTGTAAGTTACGCTGAACTTAAGGATTTGATTTTTGAAGACTTTATAAAAACTTATGGACACACACACAAATTACAGTGGGGTAAAACAAGGTGGGGCTTTAATGTGCTCTTGCACAGTTGTAAGCAGAAGCTTAATCTTTGCAGCTCTTCCCTCTGTGAAAGAGACCAATGGAAGTTTGCTTTGCAGTAGCGCTATTGAATCTGCTTCCGTTAGCAGCTAGCCTGCAAATGTAGACATTATACTTCGTTATTTGCTGTCCTAGTTGTTGCACTTAGAAAGCAGATTTTTAAACCTACTGCCCCAAGAACTGACATAACACCTGATTGATCAATAGCAGAAAGGCTTTAATAACAACACTACAAGCAAGCTATAAAACTAAATGACAGAAAAAGACTCCTTCCCAAAATAAAATGAGCTATGCCACAAAATCCTAGTACATACTTAGCAGCAATAGTGTTTTCTCAGCAATGCAGGTAAAGGAAGCTGGCCAAATCTTGCAGCTTTCACCAAGCAGGATCCGTTACTTGTTAAGCTGGGTGCAATGAAGCAGCAATCTCTCTCTGCTTCGTGGCTGAATCTCTGAATCATATTTGGCCAAATCGATTCAGGACAGTGATTTGAATCACTGTCCCCCAAATCATCCAAATCTGACATGAATACTAGCCACTTCACACAGGCCTAGTAATCATCATATCACAACTGTTAAATTGCCTAGATACTGTTTTTGGATTTTTCTAGGTGTGAAGACCTGTGTTTCTCTGCACCCGCTGCAATTACAGGTGATGGGTCCTGAGTGGTCCAACAGAATGCTTACAGGTCTCACCTGACCTGTTTTGGCTTATTTGTATATCAATGGGGCAAATTTGCAGTAGCTTGTACTGGTGATGGTTTATTTACAAAACTCCAGACATACACTAAATAATTGAGATATGTGTAACACCTTAGACATTGGATGCCCTGTTTGGAGAAATGTTAGTATGTCATGCACAGGGCATCCTTCCTGTATTCAATGAACTTTTTACAGGTTTTGCTTGAAATGTATATTTAGTCTTTTGTCTTCCTTAGTTGCTAGTTCAATTTTAAATGAATGTGTAGTTACCTTGCCTTCACTGGCTCAGCCTTTCCTTTGGCTCTCTTAGCTTGGAAATACACATGTGATGAGCATGTTAGGTCTCTGTTAATAATTGTAACCATCATTTTTAGTATTTTATGGCATGTGTCTGGTATTGGGTACCACAAGCACTCCACTGTGTCAACGCCTAATGGGTTGCAAGTCATTAGAGGAGTTTGATTTTTTTTTTGTGGCAGTCTTGTTACCACAGTCCAGTCTTGCCCCTGCATTTACAGTGTCTCTTGCATTTTTTTACAGTGTCTCTTGTATTTTTGTGCAAGAGACACTGTACAAACATTCACAGTTTTCATATGCAGCACTAGTCACCTATTATAAGTTAATGAGGTTGTGGCTAGCTTTCTACACTGTGCTAATCTTTGAAATCAATAGCTACCACACTGGCATTTTAACAACTGAAGCTAAAAATATTTATCTTCCTGAAACTTCTCTCTAGAAAACAGCAGAGGCCATTACACAACCTATGTGAACAGTTTAATCCTAATTTATTTTTGGTCATTTGGTGAAGCATTTATGAAGTTAAATTTATCCATAAAATAAATCTGTTGAAGTCCAGGCATTTGCACTTGGGTTCAATGTGAGAACTGAAGTAAAACAAAAAACATCAAGTTGTGTATGGAACTTAATCTCCATAATCAGAACATGAATCAGATTGGAAAGCTGAGGTTGACTTGCGTGGGTTGTGCAAGCCTTTCTAAACACTTGATGGCCATGATAGAAATTGTTTGAGTAATGTTGAAAATAGCCCTTATAATCAACCAACTCTACAGCTTCACTGGTGCTCACAAAATATCAGGAGTACAACAGGACACTGGGCTGCAGAGGTTTTACTAACATGAGACCTAACCACTTCTGTTTGGGTCACATGGTAGTTAAACAGTTAATCAGTAGACCTATGTCAATCATCTTGCCATTGGTCTCAGCTGCAAGCACTGGTGGAAATGTAACAATGGATAGTACAGAGGAATCCTTCACTGAAGGTGAAACGCCTGCCTTATGCAGCTAGAAAAAATAATTGAAAATAATTTAGCCCCTTAGAGAAAACAGTTAGCAACTTGATTAAGGTACCCACCTTACAAATGCAATGTTATGAAATCTTCTGAAGGCTAAGAAAGCTGACCCTGTCATTTTGAGAAAAAGGAAAAGAGAGAAATACCATAAGGGAAAGAAATATCATCTGTGACACTGCAGCTGGAAATGGACATTGCCAAATTAAACATATCAGCTGGGCTGCAGTGTGTTACAGCACATCTGATCCACTTCATTGGATAAAATGCACATCATTTCTTGTTCCACCCTTGTTGGTGCAGTAGAGGGGTGATATGATCTCTGGAGCCCTGCTTTCCCCACTCAGCAAGACCTGTCCCCCATGATCATAGGAGCAGGTCTGGCTGAGTGGGGATGGTGAGACTCTCCCCCTACTCAGCCACATTCACTCTTGCAATTGGGGGAATGGGTCCAGCTGAGTGGGGAACCCCAACTTCCCCACTTGTGGAGAAGTACCTTGAGATTCCCTGGGGGTGTCTCTCTGGAAGTGGGGAAAGAGGCCATCAAGCCTCCAGAGCACCTGCCTAGGTTGGCTGGAGAGTGCAAGCAGCTCAGGCTGCACATACCCTTTTGCCACAGAGTTAATACATATTTGCTGCAATAAAGCAACAGAGTCTATTACTACCTTTTGTTACACCACTGATTTTCCTTTAACACAGAATGACAAAGGGTAGCAATGTCTATTTGCTCACTATCTGTGCCATCATAAACATGTTTATGGTGGCACAAATAAGACAACAGGCAACATCTGTTTCCACCTTCCATGAATCCAGGCTTGCCTTTCTAGTGGGATGGATTAGGCCACCTGCTTGAACATCCCTTTCTTCACAGTATACTATTGCTCTTCATTATTGAAAAACTGGCCATTTACCCAGGCTTTTATTTATTTATTTATTTATTTATTCCCATAGGATATGCCAGTGAACTTCAAGTTCATTATTGAAGGTATGGAAGAAGCAGGGTCTTTAGGGCTAGATGAAGTTGTCAAAGAAACGAAGCATTTTTTCTCTGATGTTGATTACATTGTGATTTCGGATAATCTTTGGCTTAGCAAGAAGAAACCAGCCCTCACCTATGGGACTCGTGGGAATGCCTGCTTCTTTGTGGAGGTACAAGACTAAATGAGAGTGGTTTGTATTTGGCATAGGTCCTTGGGCAGAGGGTAGTGATGTACCTTGTGTCCACCCCCATCTAACCCCGCCACACACCTATATGTATAGAGCAACACTGAGTGCAAATGTAATACATATGACTAGGGGTCTTTCCTCTCCATTCCATCTGACCTCCATATACTCTCCCCCAAATTCAATTCACTTAACCCTGTCATGTTCCTGTCCTTCTCACCATTTCCCCCATGTTTAGGCCCTCATTTTCATTCTCTGAATGCCTATCTCCTTCCTATAAATCTTCTCCCCCTCCTACATTTTCCTTCACAGACCATCTCAATCTCTCCCTTTTTCCTTTATTCCCTGTTTCAGAATCAGTTGCTGCTGCTTTCAGCACTGTTCAGTATGATTAGTGTTCAGCATGAGCTATCTGCCACAGGGTGCACAACTTAGTGGAGGCCCTGGGGGGAGAAGACCAATGCAAATAGTCCGCTGTAACATATTTAGCAAGCGGAGGAAACCACCCTTAAATATGGATAGGAAAGGATAATAGATTCACCAGTTAGGAAGTACTTGAACTCACAAAATTGAGGAGTTCAGAGGGGAGATATCTTATAAAATAATCCTTAAAGAACTACCTCAAAATCGGCTTCCGTGCCTCTACTTGAAAAAGTCATGGTGAAAAAGAACAGCATCATCAAAACAAAAATGATCCACATCTCTTACTAAATGGTCTGACAGAATGATGTCTGGAAAGGAATGGACAAGTTTATTGGGAAAAAAAGTTTAATTGGTGAGAAACTTATTTAAAAATGTATCTGGAAAAGGAACTCATTAAATAAATCAAAGATTTTCCTCTATTCCAGAGCTCTATAATGCAAAAGTTTCCTAAACTAGCTCTTACATGTTGAAGTCTGAAATATGTGTTGGAAAAAAATTAAGCAAATAAGCTTAACATGAGGGATTTGGTCTCCCAAAGTTAGACACATTTAGCAATTTGTAAATGTTTTTGCTCAAAAAAGTATTTTTAGGCGGGGGGAAATCAGGGGAAGAAGATACTTTTCAAAGGACCCTGCAAAGTAGAAAAAACCAAATCTGTCTCCCTTGTTCCTTGTCACAAAGCTACTCTTTCATTTCCAAAAATTACACGAGAGACCAAATTTTTGACTGTTTGATTTCCCTTTTGTAGGAAAGTCTTTCAAATGTTTTCCTACAAGTATCTACTTTCTTTTTTTTTTAATTGAGGCCAGAAGCAATAAAGCTGTAATTATCTGAGTTTCCATGGAAAACTAATCATTGAAACAGTATACGTTGTCTCAATTTGGGTCTTTTTCCTCATATAGGTGGGATGTGGTGAGAGAGATCTTCACTCAGGAACTTTTGGAGGCATCATTCATGAACCAATGACTGATCTAATAGCCCTGCTTGGTAATACTGTGCATCATTTTACTAAATAGTAACTAATGGGGAAGGCTGAACCCTTTCCCACTACTGGGGCATAGTTCTATGATTAGTTTGGTTTCTATAAGCATCCTGAAACTTAGATAATATATGTCTTAGCTGAATTTGTGA
>NW_005842303.1:1133612-1178512 GCF_000455745.1 Alligator sinensis | reverse complement strand
AGGAACCTTGGGTTCTTAAAAATACACGTCATTCTAAGTATCTTGCTGAATCTTGATTTGTCCTGGTCTCATTGACCTAAAATACAGATATTTTCTACCATCTCCACTGGTGTTAGCAGCATTGGGAGCACCAACTGAGACAGCCCACCAGTTGTTGATACTGTTTTCAGCACCATAGACCTGATAATGTTTATTAGGCCTGCTTCTTAGACTCATTCAAGAAAAGCCTGACTGAAGCAGGACTCTGTGTTCTTAATGCTCATGTAGCTAGTGGGACCTCAGCAATGGTAGGAGATTTTCCTTCTATGGACAGGGATTTTGTGGCAGCTTGAAAGCTAGACTAGATATGCCATTAGTGAAGGCTTCTGAATTCTAGGCTAATTCTTAAGTATGTGGAATAAGGATCCATGTCAGCTACTGGCTCTGTTGCTACTCATATTGTCAATAGCAGCCCAATGCATTTTTAATAAAAATACTCTACGTTAGGCAGTCACAACCTTGAGGGCAGCAAGTAGTTTCTAGGGCTTTGTGACTTTTCTCATACTGTAAAAGGTAAATGGGTGTGTAGGCTAGAAGGAAAGGGGTTGGAAGTCTTGGCACAGAAAAGTGGAGTCTCACTATGGAGAATAATGGGAACCATTGCTTTAAATGTAAAAGAAGAAGTTGTCTACCTCAGCCTACCAGCACCTGTATCTCTCTGTTGGTATCTACTCATAGACAGCCTTGTGAATATGTCGGGTCATATTCTGATCCCTGGAATCTATGATGATGTTGCTACCCTTACAGAAGAGGAGAAGCAGTTGTATGAATCAATTGAATATGATCTAGAGGAACATAAAACTATTGCTGGTGTGAATAAATTCCTCTATGACACCAAGGTATGGTAGCATCTTTATTAATGATCTGTAGAAAATGTTTAAATGACCTATTACCTTCACTTGATAACTTCAGACTTCACTGATTTTTTTTCAAGGAATAGTGAACACAACAAAATAAAACGAAGGAATCTAGATCATTGCAGACTCGAGTAAAAAGTTTAAAGAGAAACAGAGAGAGAGAGAGTGCCCATCTGGTCAAATGCAAACTAATATATCTGGGGAAATATAATCTGAACTATAAATTTTTAGTGAAAAGGGATAATGCAGAAAAACAAGGAAACCATAAGAAAAGCCCTAAGGTAAAATGGGTAAACACTGGCTTTTAAGCAAGATTGGGAAGTGGATAGCTGCAGAAAAGTTTATGTGATTTTTTTTTTTTGCTATCTTTATATATTTAGTTCAGATGTTGATGTCTGACAGACATACCAAAATAGTCCCCCTTCACAAGCCTTTAAATTGCAAGCCAAATAGCAAACTATGTTTTATATGTCAGCGAGGGTATGATTTTTTACGTTTATTTTTGCCAATATATTTATACTGCTAAGAGCCCTGCTGTGAATGTAGTTATTCCCATATAGAAGTCCCTGAACTGGAACAACCTATACCAGTAAGACAGTTGTGTAAAAGTATGAATGTGGCCAGACAAATTGCAATGAGAGGTAAGCTAAGGGGTGAACTTAGTGTGTTGCCTCTGTGGCAACTGCCAGCATGTATATTTGTTAGTGTCAATGCATCAAATGCCAGCTCTTCGTTTTCACTCATTTCCTGGCTATAGGAAAGCAAAGCAATTTTTCTGTTGCAAACAGGACAGACAGATCACAAAGGGTAAGAATGTATTTAATACTGTGGATTTCCATTGGAAATCTCTGGGTTCATCTGACAAAATGTGTTTGCCCACCTAACAGTGCTAACATTGTCTGGCATCCTGCAGCATCCTTGAGAGGATCTCGAGGCATCCCTAGACTGTCTTGGCATCTTAGCTGAGTATCACTCTTCTGAACTAAGGAGATTTTGCCACTTTGGGCATTGGAGGGCGGGGAGAGGGCACTTTAATTAGCGAGCAATACTACTTAAAAGCACCCAAGCATCATGTATATTAGTATCCCCGTGCTAAAAAAATGGCTGCGTGGCACTTTGAACTAAAGCTCATTCAACAAGCTCTAGTTCAAAGCGCCCCACCACCATTTTTCAGCGTGGGGATGCTGATACACGTGACGCTGGAGGCTGCTGGAGCATGTTAATTTCCCCGCTCCAGCAGACTCAATTAATCAAGTCTACTCCGACGTGCTGAATTTACAGCGCATCCGAGCAGCCTTTCTGCATGTGTGTAAGTGCCCTTTCTGTACCAGGATTGTTAAAGTGCATTAAACTCCCATGTGTAAATGAGGCATAACTATCAACAAAAATGGAAATTGAAAAGAAAAGAATATATTCCGCTCGTAAGGGGATTTTTGTGTGTATGCCAATCGTATTTATTTTCCTATATTTTGTATATGTGTGTGTATATATATATATATATGTGTGTGTGTATATATATATATATATACACATTTTTTTATGTTGCAATCTTAAAGATTTTATTTTAATTTCTTCTCCTCCTCTTCCTCCAGAGAAGGAGAAGGAATTATTTACTGATTGCTGTCCCATTATTGCTTTCATTGTTTAGATAAGAGGTATGCTATATTAGAAAAGATTGTTTTTCTTTGTAATATGAAAGCTTCTCAGTTCTGTTTAGTTAAGCCAATTCCATTTGAACAAATTCCATTTTATACTGAGTAGGCTACTAGTTCTGAAATCAACAGCCAGTCGGACTCAAGGTGTGCTTTGCTTTTGTTTTGCTTTTTGAAGTCAGGTCATTGGCATCAGAATTTGTATAGCTCCAGATAAAAGTATAGTTTTATAAATGGGAAGCAACTCAAATTATTATTCAACCAAATATGAATGAGTAGCATACACTGCAATTATCGATTATCACAATTTGTAATCTTTCTGTAAAATGAGAAATATGAAAATAGATAAATAATTTGCTCTTTCTGTCACATGAATCTCTCTTTTCTTCCAATTATTTCTATGCTTTAGGGAAATGTTGATTAAAATGAAGTAGCAGAGTTTACCTGGCAAGACCTTTTGTTGACAAAGGGGGTTTTAATCACAAATCAATGAGCTGTAAATTACAGGAATGATCAGGTAAAAATTTTGGAATGCAAGATGTTTGGTTTTTGAGTAGATTAATCCTGCCAGTTGTGAATTGCTGTACATTTTTTGTACATTTGTTGTTTTTTAAAGGAGGACATACTTCTACATTTGTGGCGTTATCCTTGTCTTTCTGTCCATGGGATTGAAGGAGCTTTTTATGAACCAGGAATTAAAACTGTTATACCATCAAAAGTAATAGGAAAATTTTCAATTAGGCAAGTCCCACACATGGCTCTTGCAACTGTGGAAAAGCAGGTAAATTTTAACCTTTGGTCCAGTGCAAGTCAAGTCCTTGATTCAGAGGTCCTATCAACATTTTAAATTGACGATCAGAATGATGAATGGTCTGTTTCCGATACATACCTGTTTATGAGGTTAGGTGTGTAAGCAGAGGGCTGCTCATGCATCGTTGGCATGGTATTCAACCAGATATAAACAAGTAGCATACACTGGATATAGAGATTAACGTAATTTATGGGTACCTTTTTGTTGAAGGATGAAAGTTCTATAAACACTCATAATAGAAAGGCATTTTCCTTGTAGGTGACACAGTATTTAGAGGAAGTATTCTCTAAGAGAAACAGTTCCAACAAACTGAAAGTGTCCATGCCAATGGGTGCAATGCCTTGGGTTGCTGATATTAACAATCCTATGTACCTAGCAGCCAGAAGAGCAATTAAAACAGGTTTGTTTGTTCTTTTTTTTCCATCTTTAACATTTGTTATAGACCTTTTTTGAAAGAATTGTGACTTCGACTAAAGGTAAGAAGCTTCCCTAAAACCAACCATTTTCTAAGGAACATAATTCTGTAGATGCAGAAATCAATTCTTTGCGTGTGTTTCAGTTTTTGGAGAAGAACCAGATATGATCCGGGATGGATCAACGATCCCTATTGCGCTTCCAATTGGAGCAGCTGATGCCGGGGAGCATTCTCAAAATGAAAAAATAAGCAGGTTTTAGTTTTGTGTTTCAAGCACCATAAAAGAAGTGGGGAAAGAACTAGAGTCCTCCAACACTCACTGAGAGCAGTGCCAGGATTCTGGTGACAGCCCCATCTCTGGGCCACAGAGTATAGCTGATTCCTATCTATCATCTTCAACAAGAATTTTATTGTCATGCCCCGTAGGGAAAAGTCACCTTAAATCCAAACCACACAATTTCTCACAAACCAGTTAGCTTGCCTTTAAAATATATCACAGGTATTTTTTGTTACTAACTTGATTTAAAACATACTTTTGCTATGGGAGGACAGTATGTAATATAACAGCATTTTAATCAGAAAATCTATGATGGGGTGTTATTTATATGTGTAGCTTAGTCTGGGGGGAGGAGCAAAGGTTTTACTGCTTTTTATTCATGTTGGCCTGAAGAGCTAGATGTAGCTAAGCATATGTCTGTATTACAGTGACTGCAGCTCAAGCAGATCTCATGTAAAGCTAGCTTTAAATTTGTTCAGGAATTAGTACAAGTTTAGGCACAACAACATTGAGCTGGGCTTAACCACCTGAATATTTATTTGGTTTCTCGGGTGGGCTTTACAGCCCATGCTGAGCTCCATATGGCTGTGGATAAATAGGGAATACAGCAGCACTCACCCTTTACCTTTTCAGTGTAAACCCATGCTATAATGCTACGGGCAGGTAGGCTAAAGGGACATAATGCATCTTTCTGGGGCACTCACATTTTACTTAAGTCCTTAACTCACACAGTTGTTCCTCCAATGCCCCTAGGCTCCTTCTGCCATGTGCACAAAGTCATGCCAACTCTGTGTCTTCAGGACCAGAGAGGAAGATTAGAAGTCTCCTGCGTAACAATTCATTTTGCCTATGTTTGATATGCTGTTAATTGATGGGGAGAGATTTGGCATCACAGCTGGCACTAGCAGGCATGCTTATGGGACTCTGGGCACTTTTCACTTCAAGCACTTCATTTGTCCCTTCTTACCCTTTCTCTCGATTAAATTTAGCAGCCAGTCAGAGAATCAGGCCCCTAATTTGCAGAATCAGTTTGACAGCATTGATCATTTGTTTCATCATCTCTATGTCTGTATTTATTCATAGGTATAATTACATTCAAGGAACAAAACTATTTGCGTCCTTCTTCTTGGAGATCTCAAAGCTTCATGGCCAGTTACAGGAAGCTTCCAACACAACGTGTGCGCTAACTGAGGAACCCTGAAAAAGGAAAACAGCTAAATACTTGTTTATAAATAAACATACTGCTTTGCCTCTTCGAAGAAACATGTATTAATAATTAAAAACACTTAGAAATGCACCGAGTGCTTGAAGCTGTTGAAAAATTTAAATGTATGCAACTGCTTGGAATATGCACTATATATAGCGTATGTATGATTATAAGCCGGTAAGGGATCTTAGTCCTAAGGCAGCAAAATTGGGGCAAAGGTGCATCAGGCTTATTGAATGGAATGTTTTACTGTGTAACATCAGACTTCGAGGCAATGGGAAGAAGAAAATGTTGTTAACTTTATTAAAATTAACTTTATTTCCTGTTTTGTAGTTTGGCCAGCATAGTATTGTCTAGTTCACATTCCAGTTCCTGAACATAAGCTGTTCACAGCACTGCTTCTTCCCTCTTGGCTAAATATGAATTTGGCGGGGGGGGAGAGAGATCACTGAATTAACCTCTTCTCCGTCCACTTTTTCTCCCTAAAGGTTACCTGATGCAAGGAATAGCCCTGTACTACAAACTCTTATTCTTATGAGCAGTTTGTCTGAAATCAATAGGAATGTTCGCATAAATAAAAGTTTGCAGGTCTCCATGCTTCTTTTTTTCCATTTGATCAGAATCTCCTGCTGTTTTGTAATTTGGCACATTATTACAGATTTTCCTGTGATACTCTCTTCCTAGATGTGACTTGTTGTAAATCAAGCATGAAGTCACTCATGAATATCTGTTCTAACTAAAAGCCTGTGACCTGAGTAGATGTTTTAGCTTCAAACCAACTGACTTCACATAGCCATAACTTTTTATCAAGTATAAGTTTTAGGCTGATACCTTGAACTATGACAAGTGATATATTTTGAAACTAAGTTAGTAATTATGAGAAGGTTACTTTTGTTAGATGTTTGAGTCAAATGTCTAGAACAGTTTTCATGGTAAAGATGGCACAGAATTGTGTGTCCAGTTCAGAATTGTGTGTCTAGTTCAAATCTATATCTTTGCCAAATCAAATAGGATGTTTTTTCAGCACACAGTCAATGTACACAGAAAGAACATTATCGATCCAATTTTTTAAAAAAGAGCTTTATTTTGTATAAGAAAATAATTTTGTGTAACTAGTTTGCCTTGCTATTATCTTAGAGAGTTTATATATAATAAATAATGGAAACTGGGCAGTCTCTCACTCTCACTCTTACCTCTAATAATAGGGAGAACAAGGGTGATTAAAGGGCAGAGGGTTTGGAGCCAACCATGGAAACATTAATTGGCAAGCCTGTGGACTCTGCTGAAGTGAAAGAAGTTTTCAGGGTAAAATGCTTTGGCTGACTTGTAGAAAAATCTTCAACTAATTTAGCATTTTCAGTGACACTGCTATGCAGTAGCCTAATAATACTGCTCAGTAGCATATTAGCACTGTGCTGTGATGCATTACTGTACAGTAATATTAGCCTACAGTGCAGTTAGTCTCTCATGTAGATGTGCTTACTGTATATAGTCTTTAAAGAAATGTTCTATTCTTTTTTTAGGGATTTTCTGGGAGGAGGTGGGAGGGGTTTTTTTGGTTGGTTGAGTTTTTTTGGACAGGTTCCACAAAAGGAAACTCTCCCTCATAAATGAAGGGAGTTTGCTTTCTGTCTTAAACTCTCAGACTGCAGTTAATTCTTGGGTCAGATTTATTTCTTCTGATAGTTAAGCTAAGATTCCTAGGAGAAAGTGTTGCCTATTTGCCATTGGGAACCACCTGTTTTTTCAGAAGTGGAGTATGGTGTTTAAATAAACAAGTTGCACTTGGGAAATAGAGAGCCCCTATCACCAACTTCTTCTCCAATGGGAAACTGATATGTCAGGCCCCAACATCTGCTACTGCTCAGCAGAAGACAACAGTGTTATACCCATTTTATAGATGAATAAAGGACAGAGTGATTAATGAAATGATATGAACAAGGTGCGAGTCCTAGACTAGTCAAGAATAGTAAACAACATCTAGCAACTGGCCTTACATTCTAACCATGAAGCTGCACTCCCTCTGGCAGCTTTTGCTCAGGGCTTCCTGAAGGTTGGGATTCTGGGAGTTCCCTCCAGTTGGATCACTGAGTTCCCTAACTCAACTGTCTTGGGCTGCAAGAAGGCATGAAGAATCATCCAGTCCCACTGATACTTCCTGCTCCCTGTGGCTTACCCACGATTCTACTACAGTTCCTCAAACTCACTACTCTTTGCAAATATTTCATCTTCCTAGACAATTTTCTATCCTGCCATCATGTTCTCCCCTCTCTCCTCCCCGACCGTGAGCTGGCACCAGTACCTTTGTCAAGTCTGACAGAAGGCTGAGCAGGGTGGCACCTTAGAAACCAGCTTATCCACAGAGACACAAGCTTTTGCAGCTGACAACCTACTTAATCAGCTGCTATGAATGCTTTGTCTATAAACTGAAGTCTATAAAACTAAAGCAGGTAAGAAGCCTTTAATTGCACTTCTCTGAACTGATGATGTTCTTTGTGAGGCACTAACTGCTTGCATCCTTTTCCAAAAAAGGCAGCTGCTTCCATGCTGTTGGTTGCTTTTCATTCATTGCAGAATAGAGCTCTGGGCTGGAGAGCTGTCTTAGGTTAACAGCATAGGCAACTATACTAAGGCCAGAAGCCAGGCAATATATTTTGTGCGTGTGGAATTATTTCTGGCTATCTTTGATCAGCATAGAAAAGGAAAAATAATATGCTGTGGCAAGACTGGCAGGAAATTAGGGGGTAAGAACAATTATAGCAAGATTACAAATCTTGAGCAAAAATTCGTCTTTGCATTAATCCAGTCAGTTCAAGAAATAGAATGCCACATCTCAGAAATGAAAGGAAATGAACCAATGGGTAGGGAGAATATATTCCCCAGGCAAGCTTGAAAAGGGGTTCAAGATGATCAGGGCAGCTCATTTACCCAGAATATTTCTTATTGAAGCAACTGTATGTTCTAAAGGAATCATTAGCAAACTATTTGGATAAACCAAAATAATGGTAAACAGGAGACAGAGGTCAGGGAATGGCTTATTGGTCTACAACCTGCTACAGCCTGAGAATGTCCAAAGCTTGTCAGCCTGCAACCATTACTTGGCAGCACTAATGAGACAATTTTGGAAGCTGTTTCGCTCCACAGCCATGGTAAAGCATTTCCTCTTTCATTTTTATGCATTGTTGTTGCTGTTTTGCATAAAGTAATTATGCCTAAAGATAGTTCAAGCTTTCTTGGAAAAAAAAAAACAGTTTTCAAAAGTCAGATGTATTCAAATAGTATTTTATTTGAAGAGCCGTATGGTGCAAGCAGAGGCTGTAAGAGAAAACTAGGCATTTTGTTTTCAGTTAAAAATGTACATTGTGCCTATGTACATGTGTGCCTGTATGTTTGTGAGATTAAGAAGTTTGTAATTATAGCAATCATAAAAGGGGTAATATCAACTGCAGAGAAGGAAATAGAGGTGGGAATTAATTATACAACAAGTAAAGGTCTTCAAAGGATTCTTTAGGAAGACTTTAAATTTTAAACGACCCAATTCATTTAAAATAATTTAAAGGGTACCTTGGTAAGTTTTTGGGTTAAAGGCAATTTGCCAAAAAAACCTAGTCTCTAAGGATATTTTCTGTTCGTCTCTGAAGTCATCTGGTGATTTTTGTCATTTTATATCTGCAAATCTAGGCTCTGCTTTGGGAAATCTGAACAAGAAATCCCCTTTTTCTGATTTGCATACAAAAAGAAGCACTATTACTGAAGCTAAATTCATAGAAGCAGCCTTGGCTGCCCACAGCCTGTCCATGCAGCACCCTAATATGCTCTTTAATTTCCCCCTTTTCTTTCTGCTGGGTGTGGTGATGGAAAGCACAGGAGGAAACAGGGTGGCCATCTGGCACTTTCTGGCTCTTGCTGAAGAATCCTGCTCTAATCTGTGTAGATCTCGTAGGCCAGGTTCTCTCCTGCACTGTGACTACTTTATATTAGTCTCCTTGTGCAAAAGGGCTGTAGAGATGGCAGATCCAGCTGGAGAGGGATGTCTTGCCATGGGGACATTTCTGAATGATGTAGGCTTATGATAGTAGTTCCTATGTTTTCCCCCATGTCCTACATTCCTAGCTCCCTCCAATTTCCAACTGCCAGAAGGTCCCTTCAGCACCCCAAGTCATTCCTAGGATTGAGGACCCACAAAAATGAAATCGATATATCTTTACCTTCTGCTGCATCTGTTGTAACTCAGCTGCATGGGAATATAATTATAAATACATGAAGCATGTGCTTTTTCATGTTAGCTGTTGGGAGGGGGACATCTGCGATAATATTGGTTTTTCGAGATGCTGCTGCTTCCACCTGCCAACTAATCCTGCCTCTTTCCTGCTTTTCTTTTCTTCTGTAAAGCCTGTCCTAATGACTTAAATATTCCCCAAAGTTAAAATGATTTCTACTACTATTACTGGTAATATTTCTCAAAGTGGAAGAAACTTTTTTGAGTACAATCTATCAAAGCTAGTGAGAGCTTTAATCCCCTCAGGTACTTTTTCCCCATTTTTTTTTTTCTTCCAGCTTTTTTTCTACAATGTTGCCAGTCTGTTCTACCCCTCACTATCTAATCTTGCCAATTCTATTTAATGTGCCTGTCTTGATGGTCTCCGTGTAGCGCACGTCACAGGAGCATTAATGTCCCATAATGCTTCCCATGCAACGCCCTCTGGCTACATACTGCTCACTGAAGTGTTTCATTATTACGGGCCAGAGTAAGAAACTTATTGGCACTTAGTACTTTATTTCACAAAAAACTCCACTGATTTAAATTGGATTCCTCATAAATAAGCTATTACGTAATGTGATACAATTTGACAGAAAAATCACTCAGGATTCCAGTCTCTTGCTTCTATATATAATGGCTGATTTGTTATCTACAGATAGTGCATAACGATAAGAAATGTGTCTGGTGATTCCCCCCATGATGAGAAATTGTTCCTTGTTAATGCTATCTGCCATTCAGAAAAAAAGTTTCAAGCAAGAAATGTAATGTCTCTCCTGTGACTTCATATAATCATAGAAAATTAGGGTTTAAAGGGACTGCAGGAGGTCATTTAGTCCAGTGTTTCTCAACCTGTGGGTCACAACCCAAAAGTGGGTCGCAAGAACATTGTAAACGGTTGCAAGGAGGTCCCAGAGAATTGCACACTGGCAGCCTGCATGGAGCTGGCATGCAGCCAGGGGCATGGCAAGCATGCAGCATTGTGAGAGCAGCCCCAGGAGCTGGAGAGGAAAGAAGATGTAGCAGCCAGAGGAGGGGTGGGAGGGAGAGAGAGAGAGACTGTGTGGGTCAGGGCCAGGAGGTTGTAGGTCGCAGGTTGTAGCAAGCTGATAATTATGCTAATGGGTCCTGGTGTGAAAAAGGTTGAGAATCACTGATCTAGTCCAATTTCTTGCTCAAAACAGGACTGTCCCCAACTATATCATCCCAGCTAAGGCTTTTCCTAGCCAGGTCCTAAAAACCTCCAAGGATGGAGAGTTCACAATCTCTTTGCTGGCTGTAATTTGGTTCCAGAACTGCAACACTGAGCAGAGACACACTAATGTCGCTGATGAATTGAATGCCCACTGGACATTAGCAGCTGGACAGTGATGGCTAAAGAATGGTATTTAGAGGGTTTCTTTTGAAAACTGGCTTGTAGGTAAAGTAGATATGCATTAGAACAATGGTCCAGGGGAACAGCAAAGGTTAGTTGATTAAAAAGCCTATTTGTCTAAAAGCTTGTTTGAGAGACAGTTTTCTTCAAGGCCCACAATGTCTAAAGCCAGCAGACACACAGGCTGGGAAACTGAAGACAAACCACAGTGGTGCAGAACATGAGATAAGGTGACATTAGGTCACAGTGTCAAACTGCAGAGCCCTTGGGATTTATGGTTTTAGTGGATGGGCAAAATTAGGAGAAACCAGTAAACAGCCAAATTAAGATGTGTGCATGTGACAGGTTTTTTAAACAAAGGAATCTGCTGACAGAACAGAACATGGGCAGTATGACAACCACAGGGAAACCAATCAATCAATGATGCCCAGAGATGAAGAGTCATTCAAGGAGGAAAAGGATATGAAAGGAGGGATTTCAGAGCAGCAAAGGGTCCCTGAGAGAGGAACCTAAAGCCACCATGGATAGAGGGCATACCACCAGCCCATCTCACTCACCCCAATGGGGGAGGGTGGGCCTCAGTGAGCAGCAAAGGGTCCCTGAGAGAGGAACCTAAAGCCACCATGGATAGAGGGCATACCACCAGCCCATCTCACTCACCCCAATGGGGGAGGGTGGGCCTCAGTCTCCAACCTCCAAGCTGCTGACATCTGACATTCAAGAGAGAACCTTAGGATGAAGCTCACATACAGACCTTCCATCTGTGACAGCTTTAGGACTGGTAGATACGAATAATGCAAATAATTCTATATCTGTTGTCACTGTGTATCAATAAAATTTACCTATTATTGAATGGAGAGTCATGGTCCGTCTGAGGATTTGGGACCACCTGGAACAAGGTATCTGGGTCATAGGTCCAGTTCCAACAATTGGCGACTCCACCAGGATGGTGACTCTGAGACTGGGACCAGGTCCAGCGCCAACAACTGGGGACTGAGACTTCGGGGACAGGACTTGAAGGCAGTAACCTGACTGATCAGGAATTTGTTGGTACAGAGTGAACCTCTCTAGAGGGGGTTAGCCAAGACTCATAGTGGAGTAAGGCTGTGGAAAAATGGGTGGAGACCTGTTTGTAAGGTGAAACCATATAGTAGTTTCAACTAGGGTTGAAAACCAAGTAACCATGTTTAAGTCAGAATCTTTTGCACAGGAGGTTGTTTGTTGCATTGTTGACCCAGGGGACAGTTGCTTGTCTGGGTCAGGCAGAGTAGTGTACAGAGGTACAGGTGTGTTGGAGGCAGGAGCAGAAGCTTTGAGGAAGACAGGATCTCAGCCTGATCTCAGTGTGTGCCTGAGGTCCATGGTTTGGACAAGGGTATGTACTGTGGTCCACTTGAGTTAAGCAAGATAACCTTCTATTGCAGGTATAATAGTGTAGTGTACCTGGTGGGGGGCAGGATGAGGAAGCACCAGCCCCAGGCACTGACTATGACAGTACCAGTATCCCCCCATAGAAGTCTATAGCCCTGCACTGCCCAGCTGCAGAGTTGGGCAGTGCAATTCCATGCCCAGCAATGTATCTAGGGTGTGGGGAATGAGTTAGGGGAGAACTGATACAGGAGTACTGCCCTGGGAGTCTGATACAGGAGGCACAACCCTGTACCCTTTCACATATCTGGGGTTAGGGAGAGCAAAGCGGGCATTAGGTGTGGTTCTCAGAGAGCCCATGCCACAGGGCTGCTGCTGCCAGAGCTCACCCAGTGGCAGCAGCTGCCTTTACTGTGCAGGAAGTCAAGATTGGTAAGACTTCTCTTCCCCTCACTCCCCTACCTCTACAGTGGTTGGCATGCCCCCAGATGCTGAATGAGCTTGCTCTGCCTTTGCATTTGGGTGACATAAGTGGCAACTTTTTTCTGAGTTATTAGGGAAAAATATTGTGGCTTGAACAGGAATAGGTCTGAGTTATTAGGGAAAAATATTGTGGCTTTAACAGGAATCAGAAGAAAAATAAAAAGCTTCCTGTTTTAGCCCTGGCTTCCACTGGTACTAAGCAAGCTATCCAAACCATTCTTTGCAATGGAAATCTGTCTTCCTCGGAGGAATCTTATTAGACATTGTACCAAACACGAGAATCACAGGATAACCTTGTTCTACAATATTTCCATCTTCTTTTACAGACTTCCCTAGTACTTACCATATTTTGCATGTCATTTACTGCCTTCGTAGTATCTGTGCCTTTAGATCAAGTATTTCAACATATCGTGGAACATCAAAATGAATATGTAGAGGTAGGTCAATTGCTGCAAAATGTAAGAACGTGTCTTAAATGAATGTCTAACAATTGGTTGTTCTCAAAAAAGGTTAGACTTACAAAAATAAAATGGATAAATTAATAATCAGAGTATACTTGCTATTTTCCTTTTGGTAGTAATATTCGTTATTCTTTTTATTAAAAAGACTACAAGGAATTATTTTTGTATAACATTATTGCATATTTTCATTTGCAGACTCTATTTTCTGTGTCTTTCTGGATATAAACTTCACCTTTATAAAAGTGCAACACACAGGAAATTGTTTTTATTTAACAGTACAGAGAGATGATAAAGGGTTAAATATTTTCCACAGCATTTTTTGCCTGGGTTAAATCTGCAAGGCTTTTCTTGAGGGTGCTCAGAATCTGAGACTACAGAAAATTTTCCAGAATGTGTCTGTTGCCAAACTGTTATGGTAAGTGTGTGCTCTGAAATGCAAGCTTTAATGTATATATTCTAGCACAGCTGAGAAGAAAAATTTGAAAGCATAAGCTGAGGCCAAAAGGCTGAAATGTTTTTCTGACTGCAGGCCTCCTGAAACAATGCCACTGATGTGGGAATTGTCCCATTCATCTCCAGTCATTACCCCTGAAACCTAAAGATGACATTCTATGTTGACATTGTTACCTAGCCTGTTGTTAATGATTTTAGCAGAAACATTCAGCTGATGGGCTTATAGCATAACTCCAAGCTGCTTCATTTCTCTTCACTCTTACAAAATGACTCTCTGTCTTCTACACAGCTGCCCAAACCTATAGTTCCTGTAATGACCTCTGCTATCCAGTTTTACAGCCTGAGTACAATAAAGCTGCACGGCCTTAGTAACAGGAATGTGGGGACTATATAAAATAAATGGATTGCAATATCAGAATTAATAACACAGAAGCCATTATGGGTTGTATGAATTTACATATTTAATTTATTAAAAAGCTCAATTTAAAAATATTTAAATGAGGCTGCCATTAATTTTCAGTCTAAATGTTAAAATGGCCTCATAGGACTATAGGGTTGAAGCCTCTCTTGCCCCTGTTCCCATTAAGTGTGAATATTAGGCTTTCCATTGATTTTAATGGGGAAACTCATAAAATAACACAATATGAATTAGTGTGGCAGACCCAGGCCACTTCTTCAACAGATCTTCAGTAATAAGGGTGATGAGGGGAAAACTAAACTCACATTGACCCTGTACAATCTCATTCACTGTTTCAAAATTATGTCTTTGATGTGATGACACATGGGCAAGCCCATACATGGAATGGGTAGGAATTTTATACACAAGCAATTCTGTTAAGGAGGCACAAGAAACAACAGAATACAGCTCAATTTCTCTCAATAACATTGCCTTTACAGGGTAATGCTAGGTTGAAAACAGACATTACCTTTGTGCTGCCATATTTTTTTTTTTATGGAGGCACAAAGCCCAAGAAAACAAATGTCTATGTCCCTTGTCACACCACAAATGGCCAAAATTGTGGCCGTGACAAGAGATGGTATAAATTTGTGTTTCTTTTTTGTGGCAGTTATCTGTTGCTTTATGGAGGAAAGCACAGGCAGCCTGGAGCTGCCCACACTTTTAAGGTGCTCCCAGGACCTGATCCTGTGTACTCGAGGTATTCTCTGAAGCCCCAGTATGCATCTACAAATGATGTCAGGCACTTCTGGGGGTCTTCAGGGACCCTCTAGAGGGATTCCCCAGACATGATTATCTTACTGCTGTGCCTGAGTTGAGCACGGTCTGCAAGTGTGGAGTGAAGAAACCCCATGGGAGTTTCTCTTGCTGAACCTGAGGAATCACCCTGCAGCGGGTTCCTGGGGTATGCTTTCAAGCTGCTGCACCCCAAGTCAGAGCACAGTACCTGGGGCCATTGTCCCACAGGAGCAGGAGGGGCCTGACCCTTCAGGACAACAATGATGTCTGTTTTTGCCGATCAATTGGATCCACTGTGCCAGGATGCATCTCGGCACAACTGATGCTGTTCCTAAAATGATGTCTGTTTCACCTTAGCGAAAAGCAGCAGAAGCTTATTTTTGTCACTGTCAACAAATGTGGCATGAAGCAGATCTCCTAAGTTGCATGTTGCCACTTTGTATATCTTAAATTTCAGTTTTTGAATTAAATAAGATCCCAATGCAGCAAGGTGGAAAAATGACTCCTGCATCCACACAGAGCTCGGTGCAGGATTGGCCTGCTTTCAAAAGCCCTATTTTTTAAAATAAAGCAGATGGAAGGCTCCATGTTCAGAGAAAAACAATTTCATATAGAAACTGACTTGCAATGTTCTTCTTGTACAGAAACTTAAAGACTGGGTGGCTATAGAAAGTGACTCTAGTGACTCTCTAAAGAGACCACTGGTGATAAACATGATGCATTTAGCAGCGGAGACCATAAGGACATTAGGTGGAACGGTGGAGATGGTGGATCTGGGCATGCAAGAGGTATTGTATTTTTTCTGTTTCTTCAGAATATAAAACTATCTATAGTATGGTCTTGTATACTGCTATAAGCAAGTTATCTACATGCTACAAAAAATTAAGAAGCATGCCCTGTAAAACAAGCTAATACTGTAAGTAGGGTTTTCTTCCTTTGTCTTTCTACCAGTAAATAAGATGACATTTAGAAAGGTAGCAGCCTCACTTATATACAGAGGAACAATCAGAGTAGTCCTGGTGGGTTAAGGATTCAGAAATTCAGTGGCCATTGTCAACTTAAAAATTAGATTTATGAAGTGGATAGACTAATTTCTAGTTATAAGGATTCTTCCCACTCATTCCTTGGGCCCAGAAAAGGGATGCCAGGAAACCATATAACACAGCGGTTCTCAACTATTTTTGTGCCAGAATGTAACAGGCTCGCCTTTTAGGGTCAGGTCTCAATGCTGGTCACCCACCTGTTCAGGGCTAAACCCCAGCCTTGCTCACTTAAATATAATTGCTGTTTCTAAGGTGGGAGGCTGCCCATTGCTTGCCGTCCTGATGCCAAGGGCCTTACATGTGCCCCTTTACATGTGCCCCATGCCTCGCAGATGTTTCTTGGCCTAGCACCTGGCCTCCCTTCTGGTACACACACCAGGCCTTCCATACCCAGCCTAGCACCCCGCCTCCAACCTGGGGCACACACCAGGCCTTCATATATGTGGCCTAGCACCCAACCTCCAGTTGGGTGGCACACACTGGCCTTCCATCCTTTATCTAGTATTCTATATTGGCATATCCAGTAGGCCTGTGCGAAGCGGCTAGTATTCACTTCAGATTTGGATTCGGCCAATTTGGGGGACAGTGATTCAGTTGGGTAAATGGAATCACTGTCCTGAATAGATTTGGCCAAATCTAATTTGGAGATTCGGTTGCTGCCAAATCAGCCGAATCACACAGGTCACATCCCCCACCCAGTCCCAGCTCTTTCAAAAATGAAAGCCCTGACTCACCAGGCACTGCAGGTTCCCTGCCCCATAGGACCCATTTGTAAACACTGATGACCAGTCAACCCAGTAAATAGACAAAGTATAAAACAGCCCCCAGTCTGTGGGGAAAAGGGTGGGGTGTGGGTGGGGAATTGGGGGCCCTAAGATTGATGAGTTCCTTGAAGGCTGGAACTCTGCCAGCCTGCAAGGGAAAACCCACAGTTTCCCACATTTTTCTCTTTTAAAGAAGAATACATTTTAAAAGTTTGCTCACAACTCTTTCATATATTCTTGTGACCCACTTTTGGGTTGCAACCCAGGGGGTTAAAAAAGCTGGTATAACAGATTTACTTTTCCTGATTCCTGAGGGCTAGATGTAGGAGAACGTAGGTGCAAGTGCCAGCTTCTATCTCCAGCCACTTGAACTCCCAGGACTCCTTGCTCTCAAACCAAGGCAGTGTACTCACCAGTTGTGTTGGCTTTCATATTATATGACCAGTGTCAGATCATCGTCTTGCAACAAAATGATTTGCATGCTCCTAAGACCCTTTTCTTTTCTGCAGTTTGTTTTGAAAAAAATCACTCTAATTTATATAATAAAGTACATTTTATTTTAGCTACCCAATGGACATAAAATCTTTGGCACCAGTTATTCTTGCGAGCATTGGAAATGACCCCCAAAAACCTACTGTTTGTTTCTATGGGCATTTGGATGTACAGCCTGCAAAAATTGAGGATGGATGGTTAACCGACCCATATATATTAACAGAAAAAAACAGTAAGTACTTGGGCTGCTTGAAGAATACGCAACAAAGAGACAGCTTCAGCATTTGGCTTATTGCAGCAACAGTTGGACCCTTTATGTATTAAGGCAGCTTCCCTATCTGTGAAAGAATAAAAAAGGGAAATCCATTCAGGTTAACATAGAAGCAAATAGCTTGTTTAGGTAAAAGAGAAAACCTTCTATTATCTGCATGCCTTGTCTGTAAAACACTTCCATATTAAAAGCTTATAACTTTTCTTATATACGAAACAAAAATTTATCAAAAATAGTTGCATAGAAGATCCTGGTCCAAATTTAGGTTGTATATGTTGCATTTATATTTGTCACAGATATGAGAGGTTAACTGGCCCTAAATTTACTATGGTCAGTGGGATCTAGGATCCTAAGTCCCCTAGCTTCTTAGGGGAATTTTACCCCTAAAGCTACAGTAAGAGAGAGAGTGTCCTGCTCCTTGGTTGGTATGTATAGTAGGGTAGGGAGAGTGGGAGGAGGAAAATTGATGCTCGCTCCCTTTCCCTTAGTTTCTGGAAATCAAACATCCCCAACAGTAAAGGGCAAGGTCACAGGAGCGGTTGAAACAGGGCAACTGCAAAGCCTGCTCAGAGGCGGCAAACAGGAGAAGCCCCTAGACAGGTCAGGGAACATAGAAAGTACTAAACCTTTACCTGAAGAGCATTCTCAACCAAAGGGGAGAAGTATCCTAGCGGGGAAAGCCTGTGTTACAGAGAGTCCCAGGAGAACACAGAGAGGGTCCAGCCTCCTTAAGGTTCCCACTGGGAAACAGAACCCCTGGAAAGGGAAGGCCCTATTTGGAAACACTAAGATGGGGCTGGAACAGCTCAGGTTGTTTATAACCTCAGGGGATGAGTCACTTGATGTTAACTCAGTCCAGGTGTCTTCCCTCAATACAGGAAAGATGAGCTACAGCTGGGGACCAGAAACAAGCATTGATAGGCTGAAAGTGCAGGACAGAGAGCCCAAAAGGACACAAGCAGTAGTGAGAAGAAAAACCCTGCACTGGAGAGCAATGGAGGCCAGGGATGAGGAATACCTTAGCCCATATTTTTGTATTTTTGTTTCTAATGGACTGCAGATGCTTCCTGGGAGTCATCCAGGAAGGTACCAAGACCTGCTCCTAGCTGTGATGCCTTAACAGCAGGAGCCTGTACTTAAACCCAGAGGACTGTGGTGTAGGTACTGGGGTTGGAGGAGCCCCCTGTAAGGCTTGTGAGACTCTGTTACAAGTCATAACTGATTATTTGAAATATTGGACACAGCCCTGATGGTAGAGCCAGTTTTTCCCTCTCTGGGAGAGAATTCTCCAATTATTACTATCAAGTCATGGCAGGAGAGTGCCCCGAGGAGGAAGCGTACCGTTTAAGGGCGTGCGGCACTAGCCAAGCCATATACAAAAGAACTCATCTGCAGTGTGGAGTTTTCAGGGTGTGTATCCGGAGTCGCCTGGAGACCCTGAAAGACCCATTCCTGCATGATCCCAGCCTTTGATCACAGTTGAGCCTAAATGAAAGGGTGGGGCTTATTGGAAGAAAAGAGGTTGAACAGCCAAGCGGCCACAACTAGTGAGACCCTGATGACCAAAGGGCAGCAAACAGGGAGTTTTGTCTTTGTGTAGAAGTTCATAGGAAGGATGGTGAGTAAAGCAGCAGCAGAGAAGTCTGAAAAATAGCAGAGATAACAAGCAGGGCTTGAGGGAGAAATAGTTCATTATCCTTAGGTTGGTACCTGAAGACTGCTCTATATACATGAGGAGTCACCTGACACACTCATGGAAGAGAAAATGCAACGACGTGGGATGCAGCTAGAAAGAATGCTGGAGTGCAGATGTGGTGTTGAGGCTCTGATGGAGAAGAGAAAAGAAGATGTGTATATAGCTGAATAAATTGAAGACACTTGCTGAACAAGAAGACCTGGCTGGCAGACCTGTCAAGGAGGGTGAACCATGGAAGTACGTAGCCATGACATCAAATCAGAGGAAGAAATGGTCAAATGGAGGAGAAATAGAGAGGAGGAACAGGTTTCTGAACTAAAAAACAAAGAACAGAACCAGGCAGAAACAGAAGATGGACTAGCAAGGAAGAAGAGATCTACTGTTAACTTCAGAAGAAGAAAAGAAGAGATAACAGAACCAGGAGTTTGAGGAGGAATGAGGACAATATAGTGATGACTGAAAAGCAGCGATGCTCTACTGGCAGAAGTCAGAGTGGAAGGGAAAGGACTGGAGATTCTAGCCAACTCCCAGAAGAGAGGGGTGTATTTAGTTGAGTACCCAATATTAAGAGCAGATGACAGGCTATGAGGATGCTTAAGCATTGGAATAGGCTACCTAGAAAAGTTGTGGAATCTCCATCTCTGAGAATTTTCAAGAGCAGATTAGACAACCACTTGAATGGGATAGTTTATTCAGGGATGACCTTGCCTTGAACAGGTGGCTGGACTAGATAATTTCATGAGGTCCCTTCCAGATCTACTTTCCTATGGCCCTACAAGTCTCTCACAGTCAGAGTAGCAGGAGCATTCTGGGGCAGGATACAGATTTCAGCCATTTATACTTTTGAACCTCCCTTGTTTCAAAAGTTTGTTTTTTGATGAATGATTTCTGTGGGTAGATGTTCTGAGTCTGTGACAACTTCTGGGCTGGGCAAAATAACAGCACAAAATAGTATTTCATAGATTTAATAGATTTTAAGGGTCAGAAGGGACTTATTCGATCATCAAGTCTGACCCCCTGCTGTGGGCAGGAAAGAGTACTGGTTTTAGATGACCCCAGCCAGGTGCTTGTGCAATATCCTCTTAAATACCTCCAAGGAAGGGGACAGCACCACCTCCCTTCAAAGTGTAGTCCATATTTTGGCAACCCTCACAGTAAAGAATTTTTTCCTGATGTCCAATCTAAATTTGCTCTCCTTCAGTTTGTGGCCACTGTTTCTAGTTACCCCGATGGATGCCCTGGTAAACATTGTATCCCCTATTTCCTGCTGTCCCCCCCATGAGTTTGTAGACAGCCACTAGATCACCTCTCAGCCTTCTCTTGTGAAAGCTGAAGAGATTCAGGTCTCTCAATGAGTCCTTGTAGGGTTTGTCCTGTAGGCCTTTCACCAGATGGGTGGCCCTCCTCTGAACCCTTTCCAGGTTATCTACATTCTTCCTGAAGTGCGGCGCCCAAAACTAGATGCAGTACTCCAGCTATGGTCTGGCCAATGCCACATAGAGGGGAAGTATCACCTTCCAAGACCTGTTTGTGATGCACCTACTTATGCAAGAACATAGTGCAACACATGGCACTTACCTTTGTCGTTATTTTGTTATTTATATTAGTACACTTACACTTATATTGTTTTTGCTATATTATTTTTTATCAGTGTGTGAAAGACAGCATTAGGAAAAAGCATTCTTTGGCCTCTTCTGCTCAGCTTATTATACATTTTCTTCTACTCACTTATTATAGTGTAACATAGAACATTTATCAGAAGCAAGTGTACAAAGGGAGTAATTCCCAACAGCAAACACCAAATAGGTATATGTGGACTTCATCATTTTTAAATTAAAAATCCAGATACTGGAATTTGTAAAGGCCAAGAGTGAGTGATAGAGTTATATTTAATACTTCAGGACCAAACAGTCCTGACTGAGGTTCCTTTTTCCTGTGGCACATGTAGAACGCTGATCTACAGGCACAACATGTTAAAACACTGCCTTAAAGGTATGTGAGATGGCAATAAAAAAGGTGGATATAGTATGAATTCAATTATGATTTTCTCTTCATAAATTGTTTAAAATATAATTAACTTTAAAAATTGATTCCCTAGGAGTTAGTTATTTATTGCATCTCAGTGATTTCTGTATCCAATGTAGTCAGTTGTTAAATACATTAATGCAGGGGTTTACAAACTTTTAAAATAAGTGTACCCCTGGCGGCCAGACGAGGTGCCGGGGGGGGGGGGGGGGGGAGGTGCAGCTGGATGCAGAGCAGCGACAGCGTGGGGTGGTGGATGGCAGCGGTGCATGAAATTTTTCTCCCCACCCCCTGAGTCCAAATGGCTGGGCAGTGTCTGTGCAGCCCACAGAGGGGCGCTGCTGGCCTTGCCCTGCCCTGGCCCTGCTCCTGGGAGGAGGTAGCACAGGGTGGTGGGTGGCAGTGCTCTGTCCCCGCCTGCCCACGTGTACCCCCCTAGGGCCTTCCCAAGTACCCCCTGCATTAATGGTTTTCCTGTATGTGCCCTTGCAGAAGTCTGCATGTGTTCTGAAAGCCAAACAGGATTCTTTTGACTTGGGCAATGTACTATGTATCTGTGTAGCCCCAAGGCCCGCACTGTCTAATAGGAATTGTCTTTATTACATCTAATTTCATTCCATTTTATTTCCAGGCAGTCTCTATGGCCGAGGTACATCTGATGACAAAGGACAAGTTCTGGCTATACTAAATGCAATTGAAGCACTTCAGGTACATGATGTGACATTTCCCTTCTCTCTTCGATAAATTCACTATTTTTAACCACGTAACCAGTTGCTTAGGATTCTGTTTGGAACATTTTCTGACAGGAACTTCCGGTTAATGTTAAGTTTCTGCTTGAAGGCATGGAAGACGTAGGATCCCAAGGGTTACCTGCACTACTTGAGCAACAAAACACAACATTTTTTTCTGATGTTGATTACATTGTGGTCACTGACACCCCTTGGCTCAGCAGCAAACCTGGTATTACATACGGAACAAGAGGAAACAGCTACTTCTTTCTTGAGGTATAGTATGTAAACAGGTTTGGGGTTTTTTTTTACTTGACTACTGAATATTAGCTGATTGTCTTAAAGAAGCTTCATATGAATTTAGGTTCATGAAGTAATAGCCCTAGAAAATATAGGCAGGCAAGGTTCTTTGGGTAGATGTGATATCTTTTATTTGACCAACTAAATATTTACATTAAATATTTAGTTGGTCTGATAAAAGATATCACATTTACCCAAAGAACCTTGCCTACCTATGTCCTTAGACCAATATGGCTACAGCCAGCAACCCTAGAAAATACAGACATCTTTAAAGTCATAGATTTGTATGATGATTATACCATGTTCCTTCCTTTGTGTTTGGAAGGAACTTAAATGCTGAATTGAAAGAATTGCTGCTTTTTAATACTGTCACATAGAAATAACAATAATAAGACAGGTCACATGTAATTGCTTTGTGTGTCAAATTATACTCTCAGTAATACCAGTGCAAACTCGCCTAAATTTAACTGGGGAGACAATATCTGCCTTTATTCTCAAAGGACTTTACAAGCATGGGCTAATTAATTAAGGATTTCCTGTATGCTCAATTCTTGTAGGAATTTATCTGGGATCATGAGATACAAGTGATTTGGATTGATCACTGGTAAGGTTAATTGTTGAGGTAAAACAGACAAAAAATCACAGTCTGATAATGTGGAAAAGGTGAAAGGCATAAATTATTAATTTAAAGAAAATAAAGGAAAAACACGTTATATTATTTTAATCCAAGTACCTTTTATTTTGCATAAAATATTACTTTAATATCAAGAACAGTTTTCTCCCTCAGCCTCTGCAAAGACAGTTGGAACACTAGTACTGTGCAGATACTTCACAGCATGTCAGCTTCCTAGCTATGTAAATGCCAGACTTTTTTTTTTTTTTTTAGTAAAGCAAAGGTGATATCACAGAATGTCAGAGCCAGCCCCTCTACTGACTGCTGGCAGGACAAGAAAAATTGCATTGAGCACGTAACTGTTGTGCTGAACATTTCCTCTTGATTATCTAAAAAAATGTTTTGATTAAAGATGTGTGAACTGCCATTAAATGTTAAAATATCTGTCTCCCTTTCTAATATAAAGTGGTTTCTAGCTCGATTTCTCAAAACTGTCAAACTATTCTGTCATTGTTGGAAGAAGGAAATGGATAATGTTCTTTTTCTTAATTGTAAATTGTATGCATGGTATTTAAAGACAGGTGCATTTGTACATATGCTATTTTTCCTGAGTGATAAACATGAACATCTCATAAACACAACAATGGGATCTGAATTGTAAAGACATGTTTGAAATATCTTGGAACAGAGCTACCATAGATTTTAATTACTTTTTATTGATTTCAGTGGAAAACTTTGGCAGGCTCACCTCTGTTTTTTCAAAGGAAAAATTTAAGTGCGTTAATCTACCCTGGTTCTGTAGGTGAAATGTGCTAACCAAGATTTGCACTCAGGAGGCTTTGGAGGAATAGTACAGGAAGCAATGAATGACTTAATACTTCTGTTAAGTAAGTACCATTTCAGTCTATCTTATATGAAATGTAATGTTCCATGTCTGTCTCGTTCCATTTCAAAGCATGTCAGATATTGCCCTTGCTTTCACGAACTAATTTAAGGCACAAAAACATAAAACACACAAGTTAAATGTAGTGAACTCAGTCCTGACATTACCAGACAAAATTCGTATTCGTTCTGATTGGATTTTTTTTTTTTTTTTTACTAAGGCCTGAGGATTCTGGTTTAAAATCACTGAAAAATCGGATTGGAAGTGACCTCAGGAAGTTATCTAGTCCAAAGCTCTGGTCAAGGCAGACTCACTCTCATCTAAACCATTCCAGACAAGTAGTAGGCAAATTTTCAAATTTCATTTAGGGATACAGTTTCATTATATAAAGCCAGATTAATTTAAATTAGACTGCTTCCTTCATTAGACTGTGTACTTCATTTAAATTAGGCTATTTCATATACTCACAAAAAAGAACTGCTCAGTGAGTGAAGGTAGCAGAATTTTATTTTATATTTATTTTAAAGCAACACAGTCTGTGTTTAGTTTATTTGTTAACACGACAGCCCCAGTATTATTTGATTCATGTGCTGCATGTTGAATCAGAATATGACAGAACTGTTTGTTAATCTAAGCTAGTTATGTTGAACCAAGATGCTGTGGCACTCTGGGGTGCCTTGAGATCCTTCCAAGGGTGCCACGTAATGTTAGCACTGTTAGGTGTGAAAACCTGATACAAAAGATAAACCCAGAGATTTCAATTAGGCATCCTTCATCTTCCCAGCAAAAATATTAAAAATAAAAAGGAGAGAGAGAGAAAAAAAAAGTTAGCCATAGACAGTTACCTGGCACAGATATTTTTTGCCCAGACAGTTATTATTTGCGAAGTTGTAAGCAACTGGAAACGGAGTCTCCTAATGTGGGGGTGGTGCAGGCACCTACCCTGGAGATCTTCAAAAGGAGACTGGATGCACACCTTGCTGGGGTTATTTGACCCCAGAAGTCTTTCCTGCCAAAAGCAGGGGGGCTGGACCCAATGATCTCACGAGGTCCCTTCCAGCCCTAAACTTCTATGAATCCATAGTGTAGTATTAAAAACATTTTGACCTGTTGTGGTCTTTCTGAGTATTTGCAGCAGAAACATTGCTCTATTCTTTTTCTCTTGTCAAAAAATTAGTAAAAGCTAAGTGCTGGCATTATCCAAGGGATGCCTTGAGTCCAGTGAGGGGTGCCTCAAGTCTAAAATGGTTGGGAACCAATGAACTAAACCAGTTAAATCACCAGAGAGGTACAGCAGCTGCATCTGTCACTCTAGCTATGGGCACACTAACTGACTTGGTGCCTCCTTCAAACTCCTCCCTCAGCAACTTGTGCTGTATCAAGTTCCATTCAGGGTGCTACACAGGGCATTATTTCAGTGTTCTTACAGCATGTGGAATCAATTACATTAATGTAGTGTTAAGGTTGATGTTTTAATTTTAAAAATATTATCATTTGTAGTGAGTATGTCCTTGCTGAAAGATACTGGATGTTCTTGATTTCTATCTAGTAGGACTAGATATCAAAATAAGTGTGAAAGTTGCTTTTGTTTTAGTAAACACAGATTTAGACCAAAGCTCATAAAAAAACACATTCATCTCAAAAGACTGCTCACTAAAAATTGGTAAAGAGGATTCTGATTAAATTAACGGAAAATCAGTAAAGGAGACATGGGTTCCTCAATACAGGAAACCAATGAAGTGAGAACACATTATACAAATAATTCCATAAGACTATGAAAGTCTGAGGAGATCACTTATCTCAGAGTTAGCTAGGTTACAGTCTGTTAGTGTGTAATATATAAAATTAGGCTTACTCAGATTGCTTTGATTTTTTTTCATGTATTCAGCTACTGTTTCTTGCACTGAAACATACTTTGACCCATGTTATTTAGTCATCTCAGGGTGTGCTATTTAGATTTGCTACAAAAAGTTGTAGAAATGTCAAGTTGAGAAGTCAGGAAGGATGTTGCTGCATGGAAGTGTCCAGCACTATTTATCTGAAGTAAAAACTCTTAACTGTATATACCTAATTTAGTCTTTCAGTCTCATCTCCAAATGACATCTTCAATGTGCCTATCACTTTACTATGTAAGTGCCAGTATCTGTAAAGTATCTGCAAAAGTGTATACGTGTTTCTCTCCTGAGATTGTCCCCATTAAGTGATTTAGACCAAAATAGACATACACTCACCTCTAGTTATTTCAATATAATTATAAGCTTAATTAAGAAAACAATGTTAGTTTTCAAAAGTGAAGTATAGTTATTTTGTTTTTCTGCAGTGGTTTTTCTAAGAGCCTCAGGATAATTGACATCCATCCATCCCTGTCTGAGTGCACTTTCTCTCTCTTTTTCTCTTTTTTGCTCTGTCTTGCTCTCTTTTCTCATAAGTCTATCTTTTGGAGACTTTTCCTCCAAAAAGCAACTTCCCCTGAAATGTCAACAGTGTTTTTCCCATAAGGAAGGGTCACAAGTTACTTTCTCCAAGGTAAAAGTGTGGTACCTATCCAATCTTTACTGTCCCAAAAAGACAACAATTATTTTTTTGACTCAGATTTCTATCTGGTAGGTGTCAGTGCTTTGAGCTATTAGATGGCATCCTGTGGTGGTAAAAATTACATAAATATTTAAACTAGGCTTAGAAAATGAAAACTAAAGAGCTGCTATGAGTGCTTTCTTAGTAATAGTATATCATGATCCCCATTTCTGAAATATTTTAGATAGTCTCTCATTTGTACTTTTCAGAAATATGACTTCAGGACACCTATATGTTTTTATTCAGCTTAATGAATTAATATCACTCTCCCCTTCATACCTGCTGCTAGAGTTACCAGGGTCTCCGGCTACCCCTATTCCTTCAAGCTTCTACTTCCTGCTCCTGCCCCTGGAGGCAGGGAGCATGGGACCTGAGGCATGCCAGCCTCCAGGCTGTGCAGCCCCTGACCACACAGAAGTTGAACACCTCTAACTTAATAAATACATTATAAATGGTTCTCCTTAAATACTACAGCTATATGTTACAGTGGGTGTATCTACCTGAGATGCATTACTGTGCAGTTGCCTAGTTTACTGTTCAGTAAGTATGCACATCTACACATGCACATGCTTACTGTGCTGTAAAAACCCTCAGTGCCACTTAAATTTGTTACCTGCAAATGCAGGTAGCAAATTTAAGTGTGATTTAGTAATTTCACATTAAAGCATGTGTAGATGCAACCTGGCAGCAAATTTGCTGCCAGGTCTGTCTAGCCACTAGGGGGCTGCAACCTAGGAGCCTCTCCTGCTCTAGAGCTGGGCTGTGTCTATGGTAGCCTCTGTCTGCTACAAAAGCCTGCTGACATTTTGTACCCTGGGGCGCATGTACCAGAGAGACTGAGAGCACTGCAGACCCTGTTTGTCCCCCTTGGCAGGCCACAGCCCTGCTGTGCCTACCTCCCAGCACCCCAGCAGTGCTGCCAGGTACTAAGCTGCCACCAGCTGCCAAGGCACTGCTTTCAGACCAGGTGGGTGCTGAATAGGGCTGCAGGGTGCTGCAGCCCCTGACCAGCCCTGTCAGCTCCCCAGGGCTGCCTGTAGGCTGTCTCTGGCAGCAGGGCCAGCACCACCTCCCTGCTGCACACCCCAGCAGCCTGTCCTATGCCTGCAGGTGCTGTGGGGAATAGCCTCTGCCATGTGGCTGCCAGTCTGTTGCTTTGCGCCTGCAGTGGGCACTGCTGGCAGCTGCCCAGGGCCAGCAACAGAGGGACAGCGATGCGGGAGTCCAGAGAGCTGGCACAGGATCCAGCAGCATGGCCTTATTCTTTCCATCCAGTCCCAGCACTGCCCATGTGTGCACACTCGTGCCCTCCACCTGGGACCACAACTAGAGTCAGGAGGAGGTTGACGACTTCAAGGTGCTCTGGGGTAACAAGGTGCTGTGCCAGTTTGAGCAGGGTAGGCACAACAACACCCACATTTATGAGGCTCTGTTGGGTGGGATGCTGGAGCAATAGCACAACTGGTGGGTGCAGCAGTGTTGCACAAAGGTCAAGGCCTTGAGGACACAGTGGGTAGCCATGACTGACCACAATCAACAGTCTGGTCATGCCCGCAAGACCATGCCTTTTCTGTGGCAGCTGACTTCTATTCTGGTGCCCTGGAATCCAGCTCACAGCCATATGGTGTATACCAGCATGGGTGGCCTGCCCAAGCCCCTGCCCTGCCCTGGCACCTCCAGGGCAGTGGGGGGCAGGGACAGGGGATCCTGTTCCATCATAGCTTACAGTCCTGTACCAGGAGCACAGGTGCACCCGGGGCACCATGAAGATCAGCAGCAGCAGCAGGGCATAATGGGTCAGACACCCCTCATCCTGCACAAACATCTCATTGTGCACCAGCTGAGGCATACGCAGCAGGGGCTCACTCAGGGCACAGCAGCTGTGCAGTAGGGTGCCAACCCCAGGGTGCCTTTTCAGAGGAGATTCTTGAGGAGAGGGTGGGGGTATGGGCAACTCCTGGTTCCAGTTATCCAGGAGCCTGAGCACCTTGGTCTGGGCAGCAGCACAGCAGAGCAGCCAGCCTGAAAGAGGAGCCATGCAGGCCACTGATCATGACTGTCAGATGCTGGACACCATCCTGGGCCTGGCAGTCTCATTTGTGCCCACTGCTGCCTGGTCCCTGGCCCTAACCCAGTGGCCCCCCTGGAAGCTACCTGCCACCTCAAAGCAGGCTCTCACCTGGGCCTGGGAGGAGGAATTCCACCACCGCCCACCTGCAGGAGCCCCTGGCCTGGACCCCGCTTTGGGTCCACTGCTAGCCACCTTGGCCACGGCCCGTCGCTCATCCCAGCTTCATGCAGGAGTGGAGCCAGAGCTGTGTGGAGCAGCACCAGGCCTGGACATCAGCTCTGCTGGGCCTGGACTCCACCAGCTGGAGGGGGAGCCACCCACCCTGGAAGAGCATTGGATGCCTTCGTCCTGGGTGGACCCCTCACCTGCTGAAGTCATTGTGGTGTGTGGACTGGAAGGGGAATGGCCAGAGGCCAGGGTACTGGCCACCTGTCCCTGGGCTCTGCTCCCTAGGTGCCCCACCCCTTGGGCCCCCACTCTGGGACTCCACAGAAAAGATACTTTCTATGTAGTTTCCACAGAGAAGAGTGTTTTTTATTGTTGGAGGGAAGGGTGGGTGGTGGAGGGGCTGTGTGTGGGAGGGAAAGGGAAGGAAGGGACTGTGTGTGTTGGGAAGGGAGGGGAGAGGGAGGCCTGTTATATGTGAGGGAAATAAAGACTAGTTCTTCTGACATGTGTCTGCAGTGAGCATGGTGCAAGGGATGGGCAGGGGGAGGTGGGAGGGGTTCTGGGCAAGGGTGCAGGTGGGCTAGAGCAGGGAGTGCAGGAGGAGGTGGTTGGCCAGGGCCTCCCATACCTGGTGCCCTGGCCCCCACTGGTGGGTGCATGGCTTTCTTGGGTGCCTGGGTGGGGGGTGCCTGCTAGGGCCAGCAGGGTCAGCACCATGGCCAGCAGGAGCACAGGATACTGGTCATTGTTGCCAGGGGCAGGGGATAGAGTAGCCATGGCACAGGGAGGCAGAGTGGGCAAGGAGGGAGCTGCCACGTGTTGCCCCTGTGCTGGACACAGTTCTCCTGGGCAGGGAAGGGGCTTCCCAGAGAGCAGAGAGTGGAGTTGGCTTCTAAAGATGGCTGCCAGGTGCTGGCAGCTGTAGCCAGACCCTGGAGTTTTCCCCAGTGGCCTCAGGAGCATATTGTAGGGACCTGGCGCAAAATTTTCTCCCTAATTGCTGCACGTGTAGACACCTACCCAAAAATCCTTACTGGGCATGTCTATATGAGATTACTGTGCATTAGCTTAATAAAACTGTGCTAATAGGCTACTGCGTAGCGTTATTAGGCTAATATGCAGTAAGCATCACTAAATAACCATGTGCTAGTGCTACTGAGCAGTAACTCTAGGCACTATGCATTTACGTTATTAATGAAGTACTAAACTAAATGTGCAGTATCTAAGGCACATTAATGAACATGTAGACGCACCCACTGTGCAGTAGTTTACTGCACAGCAAATCAAGGCTGGAGTAAATGCATGTGTAGACGCACCCAGTGAAAGCTAACAGAAAGATCACAGAGAGTATTAGGAGCACAAACAATTTCTGTAGAGTTTTGAAACAGCTTTGTTCAAAAATGCCTTGCAGATTTCTATTATCCCTGTAGTGTTTAGTGGACATGAAAATTATCTTTCTAAACCACTTCAAAGTCACTTGGATTTTTTTCCAGACAGTCTTGTTGATTCTGCTGGGCAGATTCTGATCCCTGGAATTTATGAAGCTGTAGCTCCTCTCACAGAAAAAGAGAAGAAACTCTATGAAGGAAATGAATATGACCTAGATCAGATCAAGGCCAAATATGGAATAAAACACTTTCTTTACAAAACTAAGTTATATGATATCTATATTTTTATTTTAGTAATAGAATTTTCCTGGACTGGTTTCAGACTTTTCAGTTGGAATAACAAATTGTGTGTTTTACTGAAGTCAATGGAACTCTCTAATGAATTGACTGAACTTTGAATCAAGTCCTCAGATCAATGGTCCTTTCACATCTCTCCTCAAGCACCACCTCTGTTAAAACTGGTATATTAAGTCAACCAGTTGATGGTTATCAGTTTATTTTTTAAAAACCTCCACTTTAAAATGGGTGATTTTGTATGAGGAAGCTTGTGCATTAATTTTCCTATCATTCTTCTGAGAACCTTTGTGTAATTTGTAATCTTAGGGTTTAGCAAGCTACTCAGGGCATGAACAATGCCTTGTGTGTGGAACTAACAGAATGCTTTCTGTGTAAAACTTTGTTGTAAGTATTAAATAATGATGATTGTAGAGGCAGCACCAATGCTACTACTAGTAATGGTTGCCAAGAATAGTTTCACTTTTTGGCAGATCCATATATTGCCAGAACTCCAAGGACAAAATTCTGTTCTTGGTAAAACAGGTGTTTTCATGAGGATTATACCCATCCAACTGAGAAAAGAATTTGGGCCTACTACCAATTCTTTTATTTGTTAAAAGCCCTGACTCTTGAGGAAAGGGGGTTGGACATGGATTTTTACAAAATCACTCTTCATTTTAAGAATGTAATTTTTCCAACAAAAACATTGCTTAAATAATCTTTCAAATTAACTTATTCATTAAGTATTGGCCATTGTTTTGTTTTCATATCGCTTCTATTCTAACACCATTAACCTTAATAGAACATGTGTGCCCCACATAAAAATGAGAAAATACTGATTGGAATTAGATGTCAAATTAATATAAAATCTGTATCAGATGTGGTGTGTTTGTTATGAAAGCTAATTTCTAGCTCGATCTGATATCATAAATACCACAATAAAATGTGTAGTTAAAATAGCTATCAAACCTAACATTTACATGTGAGATTTTTTTTTACTGATTTCCTTTTATGGACTTGAAAAGATGATTTCTATAGTTGCAGAAAGCTAAATGCTTGGAAGCTGGACATCTTCACACATAATAGATATTATGATTTAATAAATGGATCGCTTTCATTTTGCTATAATAAATTGGTTTTAAAAAACAAGTCATGGAAGATTTGGCATTGTCAATCTCTAGGCAGATTTATATATAGCATACTTAAAGAACCCACAGTTTGACTATGTATGCGTGAATAATAATACCGATGTTGCTACTTGTCTAGGAATAATTTAGGTGATCTGTCATTGTGAAATAACATGAAGTGCTAGCTAATTACATGCCACCTCTGCTTTGATGCATTTACATTTTTTCACATCTTTAGGAAGAATTATTACTTCGAAGATCACGCTATCCATCTCTTTCCATCCATGGAATTACAGGAGCTTTTTCTGCACCTGGAACTAAGACTGTAATCCCTGCAAAAGTAATTGTAAAATTTTCAATACGTCAGGTTCCAAACATGAAGCCTTCTGTAGTGGAGAAACAGGTAGAGTTATGGACCTATTCTTTATTAATTCCTCATGTATCCCTTCTCGCATTGACCCACACTGTACCAATGTTCCTTTGGAGAAAGTGGTCTCTAGTTTTTTATTGCCTGCATGAGAGGACATTGGAACTTTATCCATCTGAGTGGCTGATCTGACAACTTGTGAAAAGCCCTGAGTTTCCAATTAATTCACATCAAATGAAATTTTTTTCAGGAGCTTTGACATATGATTGCAATAGGATGATTAACAGAAACTACCAGCTTCAGCAAACAATACGCTGTCTTTAGCTTTTGTTTGGCTCAAGATGCAACAATATGTACAATGTCCTATTGACACTACTGACTCCAGAAGGAGTGCAGTGGCATGGACATCTCCTGCTTTTATCTAGAAGGCCTGTAATCACTTTCCTTCCAGCCTGGGAGCAGGCATGGGGGAAAGGATCCTGCCTGAAGGCCCACAGGCTGGATCCAGTCCGTGGATCCATCATCTAGCCCCCCTTGGTGCTACCTGTAGATCTGAATTAATCAACATGTTGCTGGACTGGCCTTGCAGGCAGGGTCCATGACATGTGCCACATGTGGTGCCTGGTCCAGCTACTCTGGGGTCCACGCTGGACATAGTGCCTGTTCCAGCTGGTCCAGGTCTGCACTACATGTGAAGTTCACTCCAGGACCGGTGCTGCCCATGGTGCTCATTCTAGTCCGTTTCGAATACACATTGCACGCAGTGCCCTCTCCCGGCCAGTCCAGAACGGCTGCATGCAGGATGGTCCTGGACTGGCCAAAATGTGCCCAATCTGGCGTGGAGGGAAGGGAGGAGGGCAGGAAGGTCCACGGGCATAATTTAGCCCATGGACTGGCCCCGTGCCACTCCTCCAGCCTGCAGGCCCAGATGAGTTTGACACCCCTTGTATATACCTTATTTCTGAATAGGACCTGCTAATAAAAATGGGCAACAAAAGACTGTAAGTGAGCCAGTTCAGGTGCTGATGGTTGATGGCAATACAGGAACAGTGTAGCTGGGATTCTCTTCCCAGACTCTTAACATTTCACTTTCAGTTTGTGTCCTAACAGTGGGATGCTTGGGCTTGACCATATCCCACATGAGTTTGTTGTGCCAAGTCACCATTTTAAAACACACAAACACAATTGACTTTATTATGCACACATTTATTTCTTTCAGGTGACAGACTATCTGACCAAGAAATTTGCTGAACGGAAGAGCTCTAACAGTGTTAAAATAACCCATGTCCGGGGAGCTAAACCTTGGCTATCTGATATAAATAATCCTCAGTTTTTGGCAGCAAGGAAAGCAATTAAAAGAGGTTTGGTCACTTTTACTGGACAATTACATTGCACAGTTGAAACTATACAACTGCAAAAGTAGTAACTACAAAAATGTAAACCAGGTTATATGCCTCATTTTGAATCATGCGCGTTGTGCTTGTATTATGCATATGATGTGTTCATATCAAATTATACTTTTTTACATGGCTGTCCATATCATAATATTTATTTGTTTTGAGACTTTGGTCATTATCAGGGATCCTGGGTTTTCTCTGTTTAAAAATTGCAAATTCTCTGATTAACTGCCCCCCAAATTCTCTGATTTAAAACCTGTGTTTTTCCATGATTAAAATGAAATGCCACATATATATACACACACACGATAAATTCTAAATACCTATATATTTTGGTGTTTGATTTTGTTTTCTTTTATAATAGAAAATCAGAGCTCCCCCTACCCCTTCATTCACCAAGATATGGGTCCAGCTGTGGCTCTCCCCACACCCTCACCCGCCTTGCTTTGTGGTGCTGAGCAGCCCCAATATTCCAGTGCCCTGCCTCTGCTGGTGCCCCTCATTCCCAACTCACAGCCCCCACCACCTTGCTGGTGCCCTTCATTTCTGACCCACAGTCCCCTTGGCCCTGCCAGTGCCACTCAAACCCCACTCACAACCTCTCATCTCTCTAGTCCTACTGGGATTCCCAACCTACTTCCAACATACAGCCCCCTTGCCCTGCCAGTGCCCCTCACTCCCAACTCCCCAGCCCTACTGCTGCTCCTCACTCATGACCCGTAGCCCCTTGCCCGCCAGAGCCAGTGCCCAACCCCTGGCTGCCAACCATGGGAGGTGGTGGCTGCTTCAGCCAGAGCAGAGTTCCCCCTCCCCCATGGGCAGCACAGCTGGAGTGGAGCCCGTGGGGGTGGGAGAGGTGTGGGCTGACTATAGTAGGCTCAGGGCTCCCTGCCCAGATGTCCTTGCCCCAGAGGTCTCCACAGCCCAGCATGTGCAAGCCATCATAGCAGGGCAAAGCAGGGTAGGGAGGCTTGGTGCCACCACCAGGAGCCCCATGCCACCACGGTGAGGTGCCCCCTGTCCATCTGGCAGCAGTGGAGGCACAACTCCATGCCACCACCACTGCTACCATGTGGGCACCTTGCCATGGTGGCACAGGGCTTCTGGCAGTGGCAATGAGTGTCCCTACCCTGCTTTGCCCTGCCATGATAGGTTGCATATACTGAGCTATGGAAGCCCCTTAGGCAAGGGCAGCAGGGCAGGGAGCCTTGAGTCCACAGTGGTCAGCCCATACCCACCCCTGCCCAGCATACAAATCTGGGGGGCACATGCCCCTCCAAGTCTCCCTCTCTGGGAGCACGCACAGTGGTGGGAGCTGGCCCCCTGCCATTCCCTGGACAAGCCACCTTTGGCTCTGTCCCATTGCCTTCCTGGGCCTCATGGCCACAAATTCCTGTCCCAGCCCTGGGCTCCATGTACCACCTTGGCTGGGCAGTGAACTCCAGCCCCAGTCCTGCCCAACTCCTTCCCTCACTGTGAGGGCCTCAATTCCAACTGCCCCTGACTTACCTGCACTTTGCTGCTGCCTAGCTGCCATGTGCATGTGTGTGCATACATGCAGGTGGCACCACTGGCTGATGGCTTTCCTCATGGTCCTCCCAGCTTCAAGCAGTCCCTTGAAGGCTGAAACTCTGTCACCCTGCAAGGGGAAACCTGTGGTTTCCTGCATTTTTCTCCTTAAAAAGAGAAGGAGAACTTTCTGTGGTGAACAGAAAACGTGGATCCCTGGTCATTACATATTTCATTAATATTCCTGTGTACTGAATGATCATATATTATACACATAACTATTTCACTGATCGCTTGTATCACTTTTCAGTAATTTGACTATTTAAAGCTGCTCAATACTTGGTTGAATACTAATGCCTCAGTACTACTGGCTTCAACACTTCAGATGGTAGCCAGGGTCTGTTGTCCAGTCATTTGTAGGCTCAGGATCTAAAATTATTTAATGGGCACACCCCAGAGATAAAAAGTCGATCATTTGGACCCAGGCTTAACAACATCAGATCTGAACAGGTTTTCTACAAGACAGAGAAAACATCTATGAGATATTCTTATATTAAAATGGTAAGAAACAAGTCTTGTAGTAGAACAATGTGCTAAAATACCCAGATATATAGGCAGAAAGGGCATTACATTTAGCTTTTAAAGATCAGGCTAATTTTTATAAAGCATATATTGTTTTCTCCATTCCCTAGTGTTTGGCAAAGAGCCTGACATGATCCGGGTAGGTGGGACAATTCCAATTGTCACATATTTCGAGGAATTGACTGGAAAGAGTATAATGTTATTAGGAATAGGAGGACCGGATGATGCTACGCATGGGCAAGATGAAAAGATCAGCAGGTATTTTTACTCTCTTCCTTAAGAATCATGAAGATGAACATTTTAATTTAGGGGGAAATAAGCTACTTTGAATGTTAGTGATTTTTTTAAAATATAATTTTATGAAAACCCCTTGCTAGCATTTTAAGAGAACCTTGCACTGACACCACTTTTTCAAATTTACATGTATAACTCCGATGTGTATATATAGGGGTTCCTCCCTCCAAAAAAAGAATTTGTCCCACCCAGAATTGTTTAAACACCTGAGCTATTATCTACTAGGAATTTTTAAGAATTAGTCAGTTAAAAAATCCAAGTTGAAAATCCCTTTACACAGCATTGTTGATTCATTTCAACATTTATTTTGCAGTTCTAATGATTAAGAGCGGTGAAATTAAGTCGACATTGGTTTTATCACAATATCTGTATACTTGGTTACATAGAATTTCCTGTGTTATGAAAGGAATAATAGTTTGATAAAAGATGCACGGTAGCAAGTGAATGTTTTGTTTTAGCGAACCTGTGATAAATACTTGTATTACATATGAGTTACTAGAAGCAACTGAGAGGTAAATGTGGTGAATAATTCAAGCTGAAATAGAGACACAGCACTTCAGTGAAATAAAGATCTACTTGCAAGGGAATCCATTGCCATTTATTTTGATGTTCAGCAATAGTTGAATAAAAATGATTAAATAGTTAGCTTATTAATTGTAGACCAAAAACATTTTATTTGAAATCTGAATACAAATCTCCAGCTTCTGTTCAGACAGGTGAGGTAAGACACAAGGCTTGTATTTTTCTCACAATTAAGTGTGTATGTAAGATTGACACTGGTTTCACTGGGAGTTTAATGGAAGCTCCATCTCCTGGAGCTGGGAGCCAGGAGCATGGCTGGAGTCCCCCAGCCATGCCCTGTCCTCAGTCTCTGGGTTGGCTGAGGAAAGCCCCTCAGCCATGCTCTTGGCTCCCAGCTCTGAGAGGCAGAGCCAACCCTGGTGCAGGCATCCCTTGTCCATGAATGGCATGTGCGCCCAGCGGCTAGCAGGGGCATGGCTGCCCCGGCAGCAGCGGGAGCATGGTGGCGGGATTCTGGTGGCGGTGAGCAGGAAGCACCCGCAGACGTTGCCAGCACTGTCGGTAGTGGGGAGGGGGTTGGCAAGCATGAACCATGGGTTGGCGACCCCCCACAGATGCTGCCAGCAGCGGCAGCGGTGGCCAGGGGCGATCATGGACCTCCTGCAGATGTTGCTGGCGGTGCCAGTGGTGGGGTGGCGAGTGGTGACTGCCCACAGGGGGTGAACTGCCACACGCAGGGGGTGCACCCACGTGCACGCCCACAGGGGGTGAACTGCCACACGCAGGGGGGGCACCCACGTGCACACCCTACACGTCACCCCCTTAGTCTCTCGCCCTCAGTTGGGCCAGAGACTAAGGAGGGGGTGTGGCCAGGGACTCCAGCCATGATCCTGGCTCCTGGAGGCATAGCAAGTATATGTGTGTCTGAAGAACTCCCATGCTGTATAGTTAAGTTGCTCTGTTTCCTCTGTTTTCTTACAGATACAATTTCATTGAGGGAACAAAACTATATGCAGCTTTTCTTCACAAACTTGCAACTATCTAGAAAAACATCCTGTGGCATAATACACCTTAATAAATACTACTGTGTGCATTCCATATAATTTTGGATGTCTTGTCTGATAAATATTTATTAGTAAATATAATTCAGATTCCACTGTAATCCTAAATTTTTCTTTTCTAGAAATTGAACATGAAAAATGAACTTTATAAAGCAGGGGTGTCAAACTCACCCAATCCCCCTAGGCTGGATTTTGACCTTAGGCCTCCTTGTGAGCCAGATTTGGATGTGGTGTTGGGGTGTGTGAGTGGGTCATATTCTTCCACTTTGCAACTGCAACAGGTTATATTGATCTCCATCTCTCTCTCCCACTCACTTGCTACATCTTGATGGGAAATATATATTCGGGAGGATGAATGTTTTGCCTTGCCAGTCTGTCTGACCTTGTGGCAGTTCTTTTGGAGGGCTTCACATCCGCTATAGCCTGCCCCTTTCCTCCTGGGTGGATAGTCACCATTCTCCATGGATGTTGAGCAGAGCCTATCCTGGTCTTTCTCTCGCCCTGGTTTTAACTTACGGTGGCTTGTCTTCTTTCTTTGCCAGTTGCATCATAATATGACTTCCCTCATGAGCTCAAGTAAGAATTATCTCCATGAACTCATTAGTAGTTCCTCCCCTGCAGGCCCCAGGCCCTCTGACTTTGGCCCTCAATTGTTCTTTTCTGCAAAATGGATGTAGGATTCCTCTTAATTTTAAATCAAATCTTCTCACCCACTGATATGGAAAAGTTAAATACTAGAGAAGGCTTCTTATCTGTGGTTCTCTTCTCCCTGTATTATTTTAATAATTCAAAATTTGTGGGTATACCTCCTGGATCTTTTTTCCCTTTCTCTAAGGCAGCATGGTTCTGCTCGGTTTTTCTCTCACCAGCAGGACGTATATAACTTTTTTTCTCTATGCTGGCTGCCTCAGTTTTCTCCTTGGTCCCCACTACTCCCTGCAGACCAGCTCACTTGCTGTCTCAGCTCCCTTCTACTTTGTCTGGTTTATATCAACTGTTTCCCCCAGGTATTCTTCCCCTAGGAGATTAGTTTGGACTTCTGCAGAGGAAGACCCATTCTGTCCCTTTCCCTGTCCCCATTTACATATCTTTCCAGGGGAGAGAGTTGTCCCTGCCTAGGCCTTGTCCCAGTCTTGGCAGCTTCCAAGGTTCCAGCACACAGGTCTTCTTCTTTGGGGCTTGTCATCCTGTCATCTCCGGTGACATTTTCTCCACTGGGGATGCCAAACACTAAGCTCTCCTTAGCATCCTCCCTTTAAATTGCCCACATCTTATCACGGGCCAATCAGAGATGGTTCTCTAGAGCATGTGTTGTTGTGCTCCTGGGATTGCTGTCCCCTGGGATTGCATTCCCCTGCACACCAGGGCTATGCTGTGTATCCAGACCTGGACAGGTGAGTCTCTGGCCAACATGGTTGTTCCTGCAGGAGCGTGGAAGGGGCTGGGACGCTGCCTCTGCCACAGGGTGGACAGTAGTGGTGGCTATGATGAGTTTGTAGCAGGTTGTCTGGTTGTACCACACAGTCTTTCCCTGGGTGAACCCGTCCACAGAACACAGCATAAACTGTGAGTCTGCAAATATCAAATACAAACAATAAAGGGGTAAACCAAACCTTGTGGCCTTTTCCCAGACATGGAGAGAGTACCCTGGCTCATTGCTCCAGCCTCTAGCTTCACAGCCATCTCTCTCTCTCTCCCCATGTAGCTCTCTTCCCTGGGAGCTTTTAACTTCCTCTGGGCCAGCTAATTATTCATCATCAGCTGGCTCAGTCCTCCCAGGTGGGCCTGTAATTACTTTCTTGTTACCTGGAGATGGGGCTGTCTCTCAATTTAGGTGGTAGGCCCAACATCCACTTGCTACACCTCTGAATTCCTAGTCCTTCTAAGACAGGTGTGGGCAATTAGTGTGGCTGGAAGGCCACTTAATGAGTGTTGGTGAGCTGTCAAGTGCTGCAAGGGTAGCCCTGCCCCCATACAGGTGCCTTCCCCCCAGTCACCATTTTGGGACCAAAAGTCCTCCCTCTAACCCCTGACCTTTGCCACCAGAAATCCCTCTCTTGCCCTGAAAGTGATTCTTTTTGGGGGGGGGGGGGATGCCATCTTGAAACTGGAAAAAAAACACATTATAGACTAAAAAAAAAACCCACCCCCAAAAATCTACTATAACTTGTTTTAATTTTATTTTTAAAAAAGTTTTGATCTATGTGTTTGCATAGTGTATCTAGAGATTGCATAATAGCTCAAAATACAGCCTCTTGTATATTGTATATGATGGGATGTTGGGCATTGGGGGTGTGGGTATATTGGGGCTGGATGTGGAGAGGTGTGAGTGCAGGGCATGTGATTGGGGTGGAGGTGTGTGGTGATGGCTGGGAGGTTGGGAGTGTGTGGGGGCCTGTGGGAGGGAGTGGGTGTGTGTTGGGGGTATGGTGGGGGGTGGAGTGTGTGGAAGGGTGTGAGTATGTCTGGAGGGGTCCTTGGAGTCCCTGGAGTGTGCGAGTCCCTGGAGCTGCATGTGGTGCAAGTGAGTGGAGCCAGCCCCACCCGGCCCCATAGAACACAGCTCCTTGTACTCCCACCCCAGTCCCTGGCCACGGGTGATAGCAGTGTGTGGGGCCAGCTCCACCCAGCCCATAATACACAGCTCCCACCCAAATCCCTGGCTGCACATGTCAGCAGCATGTGGGGCCAGCCAGCCTGGCCCCACAGCAACGCAGGTCCCATGCTCCCACCCCATTCCACAGCTGCATGTGGTAGCAGGATGCAGGGTCAGCCCCACCCAGCTCCATAATGCGCTGCTCTGGCGCTGCTGCAGCATGCACTATGCAGGGCTAGCCCAGCCCAGCCCCATAGTGCACAGCTCCCTGCACTCCCACCCCTTTTCCTCCAGTGGAAGTCCCAGGCCCTGGCCCAGTGGGACCCATACCTGAATTCCAAGTCTTGCAAGCAGGGAGTCTGGAAATAGCCTTGGGGTGATCAGGAAAAAGCTCTGCCAGGCAGAGGCTTGTCTCTAATGCCCCCTAGCTCAGGGCTGGGGGCGGGACAAGCCAAGTTGGGGAGAGGGGTTGCTTAGCAAACAGAGCCTCACCTCCTGCATGGAGGCCCCAGCTTGCAGAGGGGCAGCCTGGGGCCATGGCTTACAGGGGGCTTATGGAGGGACCCCATGTGCTAGATGGTATTGCCTGGCAGGCCAGATGTGACCTGCTATCTGTATTTTGCTCACCTTGCTCTAGGAGGCCATATGACATGGCTACATTGTCTAGCTCTGGCCCATGGACCATATATGCCAATGTGAAAAGGATACAGTCCCTGATACAACAGTTATCTTTTTGATATTGCTTCAGACATTAAATTACTATTAATTAACGAAGAAGCAATCTATATTTTCTTAGTCATAGCAATGACTAAAATTCCTTTTTGGCCTCAAGTGGAATCCTTGGCGTCAGGTGCTGGTCTACCAAATGAATGCAGTCTTCAGTTTTTGTTTTTTTAACTGAGCCCATACTGAGAGTTTCTTTAACTGACTTATGAGCCTGGCTCAAGTGGCTTACATAAACAAATAATCTAATCACCAATTTTACAACATGGCTAGGCACTTCATACATTTCATTTCTACAACATTCCTATTCCTTTGACAATAGAAAGGAAAAGTGGAATTAGAGTAAAACTTCATTTATCTGCCTGGAAATACAGTACAAAGCATCTTTACTGGGTCCCATGTTCACATAGAACATTTAATATTGTCCTTTGAAAGATGAAAAAAACCCCTTTGATTATTTGTTCTTATTATTACTCATATAATACGAACTTATGAAGACCTCTGAAAGAGTTGTACTTAATACAATGTTTTGGAACCTGCATTAGCAAGTAGCTTTTTGAGGGTGGGGGTTGGTGTTCCATCTAACGTCACACAACAATGTAGAATGGATATTTATATTTTGTATGTTAAAGTGGTTTGATTTTTTTTTCTCTCATATGTGCCAGTAATCAGCACAGTATATGTAACTACATAATGAAACTCTAGTCTGTTATAAGAGTAGTGAATACATTTTAATGGCTGTAGACCCTAAGTTAATCTATTCTATTCTATTCTCCATATTCAGTGTATAACTAAACTGAACTAACAGCCCAAGAATCACCATATCTTTAAATTCCATTTTTCCTTCTGTTTTTATTTTTTAGTTTTAACACTTACCTTATTTTCCCTCTTTAATAAATTATCTTTCTATTCTGCTCTTGTTTATAATTTACAGTAATTTCTGATGTAATTATTTTTATTAATTTATTTTACATAATTTATTTTGCACTATGTAAAATGTGATCCAAAAGACCTTGCTTTTCTTATTTTTATAAATGACTCTCAGAACTAGCTATATGTGGATACATTCTGTTTTCATTTACTTTGGTGTAATTCTAGATTTACAAAAGTAAATCTATTGATCACAATAAATCCATTATGAAGTTGGGTTGGTATAACATAAGGCTTCTAGTTATGTTAACTGTGAGGCTTGTGGCATTTCTAATGTAAATTACAAAATAGAGAATATTAAAGCTTCTGCTGCAGAAACAAAACCTTCATCTGACTACATTGCACAGAGTTATTGATACATTACTTACTTTTAGGGTGACCATCATAGAGGACAGTCTGGTTATCCTCTGTCCTCTATTGATACAAAACCGGATGCCTTTATGTCCTCTATTTATGTCCTGAAGAGAAAAATAGAGGACATAAAGGTGTCTGGTTTTGTATCAACAGAGGACAGAGTAGCAAAAAACCGGAATGGCCTCTATGATGGCCACCCTACTTGCCTTTGGCATTGAAAACCTGTATTCCTTATACAAGAAGTATTCATAATGAAATCAATAATAGTTTTGCAAACGCAAGGATGGCAGAATAACTTATAATGGTATTTTCAAAATAGCTTTTATTTTTTAAATAAAATACATTAAAAAACGTTCTAGTCTTTTATTTATACCAACATTAAGTTAATGCAGGTCTCATTTTAACTTATTTTAATTGATAGAATAATTTCAAAATAAAGGATGAATATATTTTAATTTTCATAATTGTTTTAACATTCTTTACTTAATGCATTGAATGCATTAAATTTTCCTGCATACATTCCATCTTTACAGGTATTTATAAGTACTTATAAAAAAAAAGAAATAATGAGAAGTACCTGAGTTTGTTACATATCACTTTATCCTCAGTAATATAGATACTTCCTTAATATTGCTACTTCTGCAATAGCAATGGCTCCCTCTTCAGGCTTCTCTTCAAGCTGTACAGTATTAAAGACTTGGGGCCCAATCTTGAAGTTTTAAAACACTTGCAACAATTTAAGTAGACAGTTTGCTTGCATAAAGGCTGCTTTATGCAAATATTTTAGTAGTATACTTACAGAAGCAGTAAGGCCCAAATTACAAAAGGGCTTGGACAAATAAGTAGGATTTAGAAATCCTAGACTGGAAGGTATCTCAAGAGATCTAGTCTCTTCCTTTGTGAACATCTCCCACAGATGTTTTACAAACAAGTGAGACAGCCCCCAGGTATAGAAGATTGCACACACCCCATTCGTACTTGTCATTGTTGCTGTTGTCCTTGTGTTGTGTGTTATCGATGTGTTGTCAGTATTATGGTTTCAGGAATTGCAGTTTTAACGATTGACCACAGACGTATTTCATGGCAAAGATTCAGCCCTAACACATTTTGGCCTAACAAGTACATCAGACCAGATGTTAATGCATTTGTGCCTGTGACAAAGTAGTTGGCACAACACCACCCAGGCTCCCCTGGGCTGCTACAAAGTTCCCATAGTTTCCAACCTTCTTTTTATACAGTGATCAAAACAAATTACATATTACATTCCATCTGGACCTTGAATAGCTTAAACTGCTCTGTACCACGGGCTTGTTTCAAATCCTGATCTGGGTGTTCCCATTCCAGCCTTATCATTCTGGTACTGGGCTATGCTACACTTTGTACAGCCATCTCCCCATCCCATCTCCTGGCAGGAGTTACACATTAGGGCTGCGTGAAATGTTGTTGCCCGTTTTGTTTTGACGCGGTTTTGAATCATTTTGGCCTTGAAACAGCAAAGTTGAAACAAAACAGGCAGGCTTGAAACAGGGTCAAAACAAAACAGGGCAGGTCGAAACATTTCGAAAAATTTGAAATGTTTTGAGTTTTGACTATGAAGCTGGGCTTACCTTCAATGGCTTTCCTGCAGGGAAAGTGAAAGTAAAGTAAGGGGGAGGAGTGCTCTCATTATTGACATGTGTAGCTGGCTAGTGACTCTCACCCTTCCCTGAGGTCGCTTCCATCCCCAGTCCTCTGGGGGAGGGACAGAAAAACTGCATAAAAGCCAATATTGTTTGAACTGCCGTGCTTTCTGCCTTGGGTGACTTACTGAGCTGTCTGTTCTAGCCGCTCACCATCAGACCACTATAGCTAGCAGCACTGATTTTTCTAAAGAATTCCCTGCTTGCTACCCTAGCAAGAGGGATTTCAGAATACCTTTTTTTTTGTAGGTGCTTTTATTTTATTAGTATTTATTCTTGTGAATTTTATACTTATATTGGATAGGATTACTATAGAATTTACTTTATATAGGAATTTACTGTATATATTTGTTTGTATACGTTCCTTCTTTGCACCACACCTATGCTATTGAATTTATATATGGAGACAGATATATTTCTATCGCTTTCATAAATTTCTTGACTGCACCACACCTACATTTTTGAGTTTATATACAGAGACTGATATATTTCTATCGCTTCCATAAATTTCTTGACTGCACCACACCTACATTTTTGAGTTTATATACAGAGACTGATATATTTCTATCGCTTCCATAAATTTCTTGACTGCACCACACCTACATTTTTGAGTTTATATACAGAGACTGATATATTTCTATCGCTTCCATAAATTTCTTGACTGCACCACACCTACATTTTTGAGTTTATATACAGAGACTGATATATTTCTATCGCTTCCATAAATTTCTTGACTGCACCACACCTACATTTTTGAGTTTATATACAGAGACTGATATATTTCTATCGCTTCCATAAATTTCTTGACTGCACCACACCTACATTTTTGAGTTTATATACAGAGACTGATATATTTCTATCGCTTCCATAAATTTCTTGACTGCACCACACCTACATTTTTGAGTTTATATACAGAGACTGATATATTTCTATCGCTTCCATAAATTTCTTGACTGCACCACACCTACATTTTTGAGTTTATATACAGAGACTGATATATTTCTATCGCTTCCATAAATTTCTTGACTGCACCACACCTACATTTTTGAGTTTATATACAGAGACTGATATATTTCTATCGCTTCCATAAATTTCTTGACTGCACCACACCTACATTTTTGAGTTTATATACAGAGACTGATATATTTCTATCGCTTCCATAAATTTCTTGACTGCACCACACCTACATTTTTGAGTTTATATACAGAGACTGATATATTTCTATCGCTTCCATAAATTTCTTGACTGCACCACACCTACATTTTTGAGTTTATATACAGAGACTGATATATTTCTATCGCTTCCATAAATTTCTTGACTGCACCACACCTACATTTTTTAATTTATATAGGAACGCAAATACATTTAGATATTTCTTGAAAAGGAGACATGAAACACATCATGAAGCGTGGTGGAAAGGCAGGTGGCCACACTAGCCAGCCGTCAGGGAGGGCTGGAAGAGGAGGTAGAGGGAGAGCTGTAAGTTCCCCCACCACCAAACTGAGATGCAGGATCTTTCCTAGAGCTAAAAGGGATGAGGCTGCTACAAGCAGCAAGGAGAGGGGAGCAGTGCCACTGCCACTGCCTGTGCCTGAGACTGCATCCTCTCCACACAC
>NW_005842303.1:1113867-1122402 GCF_000455745.1 Alligator sinensis | reverse complement strand
TTGAGAGCTGGCAGGCTTGGTGGCCGCAGCAGGGCCTAGCAGCCAGGCCTGCAGTGGTTCCCCCCACCCCAGCCCAAGATAGACACAGTTGCAGAAGCACCCATGTCAGGAGTTTTGCCTGTCAACAGCCAGAGGTGCAGGGTCCCAGAACCCAGAGTCCTCTGCACCTATCTCCTTGAGAGCTGGCAGGTGTTGTGGCCACAGGAGGGCCTAGCAGGCCTGCAGCTTTCACCCTGCTGCACCTTAACACAAACAGCATCACCCCTATCACGAGTTTTGCTTGTCCGCAGCTTGAGGTACAGTTTCCCTGAACCCCCAGCACTTATCTCCTTGAAACTTGGCAGGCTTTGTGGCCTCAGTAGGGGCAGGAGGCCTGCAGTTTTGACCCCGCTGTGGCTTAACACACACACACGACACAAGTTTTGCTCTCAAGACTTTGGGGTGGTTTCTCCGACCACCCTGCACCTATCTCCTTGAAACTTGGCAGGCCTCATGCCCTCGGAAGGGGCTACCATTCCTGCAAGTTTCATCGAAATCAGGCCAGAAGTGACAAAGTTATAGGTTGTTTCGACCCTCTCCATTATATCCTATGGGCGAAACGTCAAAACAGGCTCAAAACCCGAAACTGTTTTGACGGAACTATACGGAGCAGCCGTTTCAACTGGAAACAAAAGTCAAAACGGAACGCTGTTCTGTCGAACTGTTAAACTGCTGGGCAAAATGGACCACTTCCGTTTCACACAGCCCTATTACACATCTGGCTCATGTGCCAAGTTTTGCTTATGTAAGGAGGTCGTGCGTCAGTCATGTTTGCTGGTCAGGACTACTCTGGCCAGTGCTTTAGCAAAGCCTTTATGTGAGCAGTACATATTGATCAATGTTCCACCGAGGCCTACATTCCCCTCCTTTTTGTCTTTTTATAGTGGAGGATGTTTACCCACGATCCAGGAAAAACATAATGTACAGACAGAAGGTAACTGAGCAGGCTAGACACTGTTTTGAGGTTACCTTTTTACATCCATCTATACATTCATGCCCCATTTGTCTACACTTGTCTTCACATTTCCTCATACAACCTGTAGTTTTTACCCAGCAGCTTGTCCCATAGGTTTGGTTTGGGACCTAAGTCAAAAGAAGTGGCCTGCTTATGGATATTTGGAACACTTTATCTATAAACCATACTAAATTATGATACTTGAGTCTAAATACACATATGCATACTATAAAATATGTATGTATATAAAGAACATGCATAGAGCCCCAAAGTTAGAAACCAAAGAAACCCGAAGTTCATAGAGGTGACATTGCCTTGGTTGTGTCTTCACGCATTCCAGGTGGCATTTTAGCTGCTGATAATTTAGTGTTGATTTTTTTCTGACTCCTAATTTCTCTAGACAGAGTTTCCATATTTAGGCTGCTCTGGTATCAGAGCAGATTCACATTGAACCACTTCACCAGAATAAGAGACACTAATAATTTTAGTCCCGTTTTCAATATTCTGCAATGATTGCACATTTTCACTAAAGCTCCACAGTTCTGGTCCAATAGTCCAGCAGAAATAGATGACATCCATTCCTGCAGCTCTGTTAGCCTTACTGGTTTTGGCTTAGTTTGTACCTTGAGAGGAGGGAAAAAACTATCCACACATAAACCAGTTGAGTAATAACTGATGAATGATGCCTGGTTATGGTACACAATGGCACAAAGTATAATTCAATAACATTGGTTAATGACTGAGTATTAGTGTCAGGTAAGATGAGTATCATTGGTTGCTGCAGCCTTATTTATAGCTAAAGCTAATCTCTTTCCAATCTGGTTTCACAATTTAACATTCTGGTATTGGTGATGCAGACAGCAGCACAACCCAATTAGCACAATCACAGTTATTCTTTGTATTAATTAATACCACACTTAATGTTCTGACTGCTAGATGTAAGGTGACATCTTCTGGTGTCTTTAATTCTTCTCATACCTTTTCTGTGTCCGGGATTTGTTATTGTATGTGTTCAGCTCTGGGAATTAAAGATTCTTTTTTACGTTTTACTAAGCCTTGTAGGTATAGGTGTAATTCTGTAATGGGGGGGAAATAAGTCAATTATCAAATCCTTTATATTATTAATAGGAGTGATAAACTTAAAGTGTTTGCATTACTGGTTGGCAAAAAAACATGATTCTCGAGTTACATTGTAGTTGTTATATTCAGGCAGAATCTTTCCCAGTTTCTTGGACAGGTTTCTTCCTGTATTATAAAATGGGAATATCCCAAACCACACTGTATTGACAGTGATAGCACTCACAGAGCCACCATCCATTGTTTTTTGAACATCAAGCTTGATTAACTTTTAACACCATTTTTGTTATCAGGCAAACATTAGGGTAATGCAGATATACAGGTACTCCTCACTTAACATCATCCTGGTTAAAGTTGTTTTGTTATTACGTAGCTGATCTATTAGAGAACATACTCGTTTAAAGTTGCGCAACGTTCGGTTATAATGTTGTTTGGCCGCCACCTGGTAGTAGGTAACTACTGTGACGTAACTGGATTCGCTTAACATCGTTTACCTTAAAGTCGCATTTTTCGAGAAGGTAACTACGACATTAAGCGAAGAGTAGCTGTACATTATTCAAAAAGATTTCCATGCTGCTTGCATAGTGTACTTTTCCAGGAGAATTATTCCATCTGGAGACTGCCATTAGAATTTTGACACCTCCCTCTTTGTATAGGGATGGGGCCTGGTTACATTTAGCAAACTGTAAGAAGTTCCACATGACACGTCTTATCTTTTGTTCATGTAGATGTGCTATAATGGCTGTAGTGTTTAACAAATGAGGCCACTGTTGTGACTGCAGTTGCAATAAACGCTGCTTGACCAGATCAACAACTTTACTTCCTACATTACACGTTCTATAGCCAAAGAGACATCATTATGTTTTAGATAATTGATAATGGATACAATGGTGCTGATTCTCTGTCCAGAGTTTCTGTCATAACATCTGTGCTGTTCAGCCAGTGTGTCAGCCAATTCATTTCTCTCCTGGCTTGCAATGGTTAAGACCAAAAGTTAATGCAATGGTTAAGACCAAAAAAATCATCCAAGTTAGCTGAACTACTCATCCAAGTTAGTGTTGTCTCCTGTAAAAACAAAATAAGAAATTGCCTCTCCTTTTTCTTTTATATATATACATACATGCATACATATACATAATATATAGGCATACATAGACACACATAACTACATAATAGCATGGTGCAGATACATTTTAGTGGCTTGCTAATTATTGTTGCTGGGATTTTATTTTAACACACAAATTAAACTGTGTATATTTTTAACTGGCAATTTTTGTTAATTAGATGCAGGGATATTCTTAACATTCAAAACAGGTTATAGGCCATGCGATTAATTGTTAGGATTTTTTTTTGGCTTTGGTAGTTTCAATCATTACTTGGTAAAATTAAGAATTCCCTCTGTTATATTATACATTTTACTTTAATGAAATTTGAGAAAGTACGTGTGAACATGAGTCCACAGCTTAGAGGTTAATACCTTCCATTGAATGGTGGAGACCTGACTCTTATTTCTTTTTCAATGACTGTCATCAGCTTTTCTTGAACAGCTTAAGGCATGGGTGTCAATCATACCACTTGTTGGCCAGATCCAGCCCACAGATCCCCTCTATCCAGCCTGCCAAGCCACCACAAATTGGAGGGCATGGTTTTGGATGTTTGGGAGAATTATAGATGCAATGATAATGAAGCAATGCCCATGCTTTAATTTGAACATTAAGATTTTCAAAATCATTTGATTTAAACAGTAAAATAGGTCGGGGATATGCAGAAGTAAAATTACCTTTTTCTTTCAATTGTCTACAAAGGACTTCAGTTGTTTTCCTTCCTAACATCTGCTCCTGAAATACACTGGTCAAAAAATAGATTCCTAGAAGAGCCTACATCAACAGACCCTCAAATTAGGGTGACCACCTTTTCAAAAGGGGAAGGTGGGATACATGCTCACTTCCACATTCCTTCTTGCCACTGCTACCACCGGACCAGAGCTGAGCGGAGCTGGGGATGGATGTGGGCTGCCCACTGTGGGCTTGGGGCTCCCTGTCCTGCTGCCTTTCTCTCAGGATCCCTGTGCTGACTGCGCACCCCCGGCCTGCCTGGCAGCAGCAGGGGCCACAACTCCACGCTGCTGCTGTCGGGAGGGCAGAGGACACATTGCCACGGTGGTGTAGCCAGCACAGGGTCCCCTAGGGGTAGGGCAGCAGGGTGAGGAGCCCCAAGCTTACAATGAGCAGCCTGCATCTGCCCTGCACACAAATCTGGTGGGGAACCTGCTCTCCATGACCCTCGCCTCCTAATGAACCACTTGTGGCTCTGTCCCACTTCCTGCCCTGGCCCCAAGTAGTGCCCTGGCTGGGCAGTGCACCCAGCCCCTGCTCCACTGCCTTCCTCACCGTGGGGACCTCAGTTTGCCCCACCCCACCATATCTCTCCCCCACATAGACTTATCTGTAGGAAGCTGCTCTCCAGGCTGCGTTCCCAGTCACACACACATGTGCGAGTGCGCACATGCATGAGGTGCCCCCTGTGTCCCACTCCTGGCAGGCCGTTGCAGGCTGAAATGCTGCCAGCCTGCAAGGGGAAATCTGCCATTTCTCGTGGATCCCTTCATGAGGCTGTGAATTGGAAACAAATGCTATTCGGAATCCTGCAGCTTGGGACGGGGACTTGAGGTTCCCATTGCAGGACTGTCTCGCCCAATTTGGGACAGGTGGTCAACCTGCCTCAAACACAGTACCCAGGCTGCCTATTTATGGTTTATCTAAATTGTTTCATCCTTTCCTCCTCCTTTCACTCTTGTGTTCCCCTTCCAGGTCACCTCCTATTGCAGTGCTTCCCAAACTTTTCCTCAACATGGCCCCTCGCTGCCAACTCACAGCCCCCCCTGCCAGGTGCCCCTCACTCCCAATCCACACTCTACCACAGTGCCTCTCAATTCCAACCTGCAGGACTCTGGCCCTGCCAGTACCTCTCACTCCTAACCCACAGGCCCCTAGTGCTGCTGGTGCCTCTCCCTCCCAACCTGCAGCCCCCCACTTCCTCCAGGTACCCTAGAGCCAGGGCCTGTAGACCCCTGCCCCACAGCAGCGCCCAAGCCCCATTTGCTGCCTGCAGAAGGCAGCAGCTGCTGTGACCAGAGCAGAGTGTGGAGCCGAGCTCCCACCCTTCCCCTGTGGGTGGTGTGGCCAGAGCAGAGCCCGTGGTGTGGGCCTAGGATGCAGGCTGCCTTCTGCAGGCTTGGGGCTCCCTGCCGTGCTGCCCTCCCCTGGGTGCTCTGTGGCCTAGTGGGCAGGACCTGGCACAGGAGGGAGCGCCGCGCTGCCATGGCCACCACACTGAGGTGCCTCCTGCCCACTTGGCAGCAGTGGAGGCACAACCTTGTGCCGCTGCTACTGCTGCACCTCACCTTGGCAGCCATAACAGTGCAGCACTCCTTCCTGTGCTGGGTCCTGCCCGCTGGGCTGTGGAGGCAGCTCCTGCCTGGAGTTGGTCCAGTACCGGTAGGGCCCATGCCCTGCTGTGGGCGCAGAAATCTCGCAGCTCCCAATCGCTGATGTTGCGACCATATTTGGGGTTGCAACCCACAGTTTGGGAACTGCTGTCTTATTGCATTTATCTTGATTATCTAGGTTTCTTTTTCTGAGGAAATATGCCTATCACGTCTCTTATGGGCAGAGACTGAATATTTTTGATCTTCATTGCTCATGTGAACCTACTCTGTTTCCTCCAACGCTAGCAGCTCTGCTGTGGAAAGGTGCTAAAGTGCTGCTTCCTGTCATATTGAATGTAATAGTTTGAATGTTTATAATAGCTGCCCTTTAGCCAGTTTAGAAAAAGACAAGATTCATCTTCTTATCTAGGCCATTGTTTTGGCCTACGTGCAGAAGGTCCTTGCTTTGCTCAAAGTCTTAACTCTTGAATTTTATCTCTAGAGGCCTTTAACAAGGTTAACCTAAAACGACCCTTAAACAAACATCCTGAGAGATCAAACCCTAGGGGCTTTTGAAATGGTTGGAAAGAGAGGTCACTGCAGTGGTGTGGAAAATCCCCCAAAGTAACTAAGTGGTCAACAAAAGAAACTGAACCTAGCAGAAATCTGTTAAGTAAGATCTGAGCCCAAATTTGGGAGTAGTGACAGGTTTGGGTAGGAGGGGCCCAAGACGGCAACTCACTTAATAAAAACTGTAACCTACTGTCCCAATTTGGAGGTAACCTCACTTGCAGAACAACGAAGGAAGAATCGCAAGTGTAGGCTGGATCAGAGTAATCACCTGAGCCACCCTCTCTGTGAACACGAATCTCTTAGTTCACGCTGAAGCCGTGGAGTGCCCGAGTGGGACTGAAGGAAGGGGACTTGTTCCTATCACTGCTGAAGCCAACCCATTGAACCGCACTGCTGAGGCCAGCCCATTGAACCGTACTACTGAGGCCAACCCATTAAATTGTACTACTGAGGAATTAAACCATATCTAGGTGTTTGGCTTGGAATTTTAGGATTATAAGTATAATATAGTAATAACTTTTCTAGTTCAAATTACATAGTTAGTTGTAATTGTAATTGTTTTAAAGAAGTGCATTTAGAGCATTGTTTCTGATATATGTAGTTATTGTATTCTTAATGTTTATGGTATTTCTTAAAGCTAAGCAGTGTTATATGCATAGCAAAGAAATTAAAAATAAAATTGTGTTGTATGAATTAAGTGTGCAATCATTGTGAAATCGTGCAAGTAGCTAAAAATTCCCCCAGCCAGTGCATCAAACGAATCAGTAAGTTGTGTGGGATCTTCTCTATTCCATAACCCACTAGAGACACTTCCTTCATGGGATAATATTATAAGGCAGGGCTGTCCAAACTAGCCACCTGCTCCCCTCATCCCTCCTGCTACTGCTGCAGCCAGGACCTCCAGGCTTCTCCTTCCTCTCCATCCTGCAGGGCAGGGTGCCATTGTGCACACACACAGCCTACAGTGTGGAGGGAGCATGGTGCAGTGGAGAAGCCCCCAGACAATAAGGTGCGTGTAGGGTGGGGGCTGCCTCCCAGATGCAGCAGCAGAGGGGCCACCTATGCTTGGGGGGGAGGGGAGGGAGTGCTGAGGTGGAGGTGCTGCGCACTGACACGGTGCAGTGGTGCAGGAGGAGAGGCCTACATATGCGGCTGCTGATGTCACACAAACGATAGGGTACAGGGGGTGTTGCCAGGTGTATGATAATTATTGTATGCGTACAATATTTCAACCTTTATACTATTATTGATTGTACATGGTACAAGTGTTCAAAATATGCTATGTTTTAAAGTGGCTAATTGATGCAACATATGCAAAACCCAAGTCACTCTCAGAGGGCGTGCCTACACATGCCTAAACTTAATGCACATTTGCCTAATCCACGTGATTTAGGTACACATCGACACGTGCCCACGCTAAGGCATATTAACCCGGTGCGGATACTGACTTGGGACTCAGGTTAGTCCCAAGCCAGCCAACACACACAGCGCAGATGTGCCTTAGCATGTCTATGCCTGCGCTAAGGTGCTTTATCTATTCGCATCTAAATTTAGGACACCTGCTTTTGCAGGTGTCAAATTTAGGCGTGGATAGCTTACACTCACCTTGTTAAAGGTGCATCAAGGGCATGTGTGTGTAGACCCAAGCCCGTAACACACCTTAAAAACAGCTAATGATCCTTAAATCAGTGTTTCCCACCCAGCGTGCCACAGCCCTAAAACATGCGGTCACAGACAGACAGGCGTGCTGGGGAACGTTGCTGCGGCAGCGAGCTACACGAGGTAGGAGGAGGGGGAAGGTCTTAACAGGTGTGCACAGAAACTTGTTATTGAGGTAAGTGTGCCCGAGGCTGGAAAAGCTTGGGAAACACTGCCTTAAATCTGCAGGTGTAGAAAGCCTTGAGTGACTTTTGGGCTTGCTCTTCTGTCACAGCACGCTTGACCTCAAAAGAAACACGTGCTTCAACTCCGAGGGCCCATGGTCACAGCGAGCAGCATAAAGGCGGGGCTTACTTGCATACACATTTGCATAGTTTCGGCGCACTCCAGTTCTACAGCAAATACGCTCATGCCCAGCTTCCAAGACCAGCATTTCATAGTGCCCGCCCCTGCCCTCCCCCGTATGGGAACCGCAGCCGCAACCCGCCCGCCGGGCAGGGAAAAGTACCCGGCCTGCGCCCGTCCCGCCCCCCGTGTGTTTTGTGTGCAGGTCAGAACAAAATGGCGCCAGGGTGGGCGTTGGCGCCCCCAGCGCGCAGCCCTGACGTCACGAGAGCACCCAGCGGGCTCCTCTCCTCCCACTCCCCCTCCCCGCACGACGCAGAGTGACGCAAGACGGCGAATCTACGGCGCGCCACTTGTGACCAAGATCATCACAAGCGGAGGCGGACGGCTCCCCCCGTGCGGTAAGAGAAAGCGAACGGGCCGCGGCCGCCTAGCACCGTAGGGAGGGGCCCGCGGCGCA